>NW_024539346.1:0-124637 GCF_016758775.1 Suillus clintonianus
GGTTGATTGGAAAAGAACTAGGGCTTCAGTACAAGGGTATACTACTTAAGTAGGTATTTAGTATGAAGCCCGTGATAAACAAATCATATGTAAGAAACAACAATCACAAGTCAAAATGGTATACGCGCTTCTCCGCTGTCATAAGCGCTCATCCGCTGTTCAGCTGATTTCGTCATCGTTATTTGTCAGCTTCGCCACAAAATAACACGACTCCATTAGTTCGAGTCACGCGTTTTGACTTTTGACTGCGAACCTCCACCATCCCCTGATTCCTGAAGGCAGACACTAGACTAGGATTTGCAAACAAGTGCTATTACAGCCAAGAACAACATTTGTCTTTTAGTGATTTTTCAAGATGATGCAGCCTACGCCTGCACCTACATCGCCTCCAGGTTCACCAAGGCCGAATCACGATGAAGAAACTATAGTCTACCCACCTCCCCCGAAAAACAATGGCAGTGCCCCCTTTTCAGTACTGGCCGAGTTGTTTGAGAAATTATCGACAGAAAGAAAACCTGAACGAAGACGACGACTTTTGGATGTCTGGTTCAACGTATGTCTTCGTCTATACAAATGAAAACAGTCTTGACGCGTCTGTGGCGCCAGCATTGGAGAGAAGAAATTGGGCATGATCTTTATCCCGTTATCCGCCTGATCCTTCCCCAGGCACGTTTGTTGTTACCTTAGAAAATAATACGGGTAAGCTGAACATGTGAGCAGAAAGACCGTGAGCGCGCTGTGTATGGCCTGAAGGAGAAGAACCTCGCCAAGACCTATATCAAACTGATACCACTCGGCATAAGAGACCCAGACGCGATCCGCTTATTCAACTGGAAGAAGCCGACCGAAAAAGACGTTTGTGTATTGTATTCCGTGATTTGAACGCATTCGTTGAGATTTCCTATAGAAAAGCTCTGGCGACTTCCCCACAGTTTTATACGAGGTTGTGAGTAAACGATCCTCGGTCGTCGAAGGAAGCCTGTCAGTCCATGACTTGAACGAAATTCTGGATGACTTGTCCAAGAACATGGGCAAGCAGTACGTACGATGATATTTGATATGCTCTTTGGCTAACGATAGCGCACAGGGATATACAGTCCAGAATTCTTCAGCGTATTTACAATCGTGCTACTGCTGAGGAACAGCGATGGATTGTTCGTATAATCTTGAAAGGTATGTTGTTCTCTTCCATAATGACTCCAATCATGTATCAACTTTTCAAGACATGGTTATTTCTGTGAAGGAAACCACCGTATTTGGCGTGTTTCATCCAGACGCGCAAGATCTATTCAACATCTGTTCGGACCTTAAGAAGGTTGCTTGGGAGTTATGGGATCCTTCAAGGAGGTTGAATGCTGAGGTATAGCATTCCTATTCATTGAGGATTTCAGAGCTAATGCGACATAGGATAAATCTATTCAATTGTTTCGTGCATTTGCGCCCATGCTGTGCAAAAGGCCGACCCATAAGATTGAGGATTCGGTGAAGGAAATGCAAGGATGCAAATTCATCATCGAAGAGAAACTGGATGGCGAGCGCATGCAGCTGCACAAGCGCGGAAATGAATATTTTTACTGTTCGAGGTAGGATGCATCGTGTTGTACCAATGATCTAAGTTGACCCTCAATTTAGGAAAGGGAAAGATTACACTTACCTGTACGGACAGCATGTCGGACAGGGTAGTTTGACTCCTTTTATCAACTCTGCATTTGATGAGCGGATCGATGAGTGAGTTAATCACGATATTTCCTTCGTTTATAATTAGAAGTCATGTTGCAGTATCATTCTCGATGGAGAAATGCTGGTCTGGGATCCCGTTTCTGAACGTAACTTGCCATTCGGGACCTTGAAGACAGCTGCACTTGGTCCGTGTTTCCAGTCCGTCAGTTGTTCAAGCGCTTATGATACCTCCCAGACAAATCAAAGAAGGAGCACAATCCCCGACCATGCTGTGTGTGCTTACTGTTCTAGATTTACAGCAACGCTCACTTCAATTCAGATAAGGTCTTTGACCTCCTCTACCTCAATGGCATGTCCCTCCACCAGAAGTCGCTCAAGTTTCGCAAACGCAACCTGCGCGCCTGCATCAAAGAGATTTCAGGCCGCATTGAATTCACCGCGGAGTTCGAGGGCAAGACTGCCAAAGATGTTCGGCAGAAGATGGACGAAGTCATGGCGTCAAGAGGCGAGGGCCTCGTGATCAAACATCCAGACTCTGAGTACATTTTAAACGGGAGAAACAAGGATTGGATCAAAGTTAAGCCGGAGTATATGGTAAATTGGTCGAGGCACCCCGTTACATCCACGCTCACAGTGCTTTCTGGACAATATGGGCGAGACCGTGGACGTGTTAGTAGTCGGTGAGTTTGCTAATTTGTTGGGTTGACTTATCATACAAGCCCCATGTAGCTGGAAATTATGGTACTAGAAAGCGTTCAGGAGGTGTCTCGACACTCATTTGCGCAGTCCTCGATGATCGGCGTCCGGAAGGTGACGAAGAACCGAAGTAAGTCTCGTAGTGGATGCAGCGTCTAAGGTATAACCCTTCCTGGATATTAGGTACAGCACCTTCGTCAGAGTGGGCACGGGCTTGTCATTTGCAGACTATGTCTGGCTCCGACAGAAGCCTTGGAAAGTATGGGATCAAAAAAATCCTCCAGAATTTCTACAAACTGCAAACAGGACATACGAAGACAAAGGCGACCTGTATCTGGAACCAGAAGAGTACAGCCCACTTTTGTTCCTTTGGCACAGCCTGACCATATAATTGTCAGCTCGTTCATACTGAAGGTTAAGGCAGCTGAGATCACGACTTCAGGTATGAGCTAATGATTTTGAACGCGTTGCCTCGCTGAATGTGCTATGTGAAATAGATCAATATCATTTGGGCGTTACAATGAGGTTTCCTCGAGCTTTATCAATTCGTGACGACCTGTCCATTGCAGATTGCATGACTGCATCAGGTGCGTGCCTTTGTATTCTGTCGGTAAAAGGACTGACCTGTCTTAGCTGTTCTGGAGAGCATGCGTTCCGAGCGTAAAAGAAAGATGGAAAGTGATGCTGGGTTGGTGATCGCTGATTTTCTCGGCAAGACTTATGCTAATATCTAGTAGCATGTCCAAGAAGAAGCGAAAGACGATGGCAAAGAAGGCGAGTGTGTGTAGCGTTCTCGTGCTATTGTTGTCTGAGCATATCTCAGGCAACTGTCCTACCACAATACCAAGGACCTAATCTACGTGCAGTCGAGATTGAGTCAGACCTATTTGAGGATATGAAGTTCAGTGAGTCTTGCTTACTGCCTGGTGTTTGACTAATGGTGACCTTGATTATAAGTGGTGTCGTCGGACCCAAAATCACGAACAGGCAATCAAGACCGTCAGGAACTGATGAAACTGTAAGACTGGATCGTCTCTGACACATCCATTAGATCTAAGTTCGCCACAGGATCCATGCCAATGGGGGTACCTGCGTGCAGGTCGTTACATCCCAACAGCCTATTACAGTCATTTATGGTGGCACGATTACGCGTCAGTGCCGATGTACATATTTCAACTACCCAGAGGGACTGATCGCAACCTCGCAGCTTACGACATTAAACTGCTGGTTGACAAAGGCAATGTTGACATCATCAGGCCTCAGTGGGTCACAGATTGCATACACCGGGGGGAGCTAGTTCCCCTCAAAAAGAAGTAAGTGTCCCAATGCCCGTTATCTCTGCAGAGGTTCACAGTCGTTTTAGATACTTCTTTCACGCAACCCCAGAACGCCAAGATTCCGACGATTACCATCAGATGGACGCTGACGAGGACCAAGTCATGACCGATAGAACTGTAGAGGAAGACGCGAGCTTGAAAATCCCGACCACCCCAGAAGGCTTCGAGCCGAAACTCGAGGCAGCCGAGGACATTGATCCTGGGCTTGCGGACTGGTTTCAAGTGGATGTCAAGCCTGTCGTACCAGAAGACAGTGAAACGGAGGCTGAGTCTGATGCCGATTCGAACAATGATGCCAAAGAGGAAGATAATGATGATGATGATGATGATGATGAGTGGTTCCAAGTGCCCCGCAGTCCCGCTGTCAAGCCCCTTGATGACGTGCGTAACTTGAGTGGATGGTATAACTCCTGCTTATTGGCTATTTTGACAGTCAAGTACCACCCTTCATTCACAACCAGAGGTAAGGATTTCTTCATGCGTGTGTTCTCCTGTTACAACCTCATCAGGACGCGACAATGGGGGAAGATGACCAAGCGAGGGAATACGACACAACCGCAATATTCAGGCATCTGTAGGTCTCATGTCTTTCAGGCCGCCTACTCTCAACATCGGTGATAGTTTCTTTTACCTTGACACGCCAGACAATGCGAAGAAAAACGGCATGCCGGTGAAGACCAAGCATGAACAGGAAATCTCTACGACGTGAGCTTTCCCTTCATTGTGGCGCCGAGTATCGTTCTTTCTGATATCAAACTTCGATATGTAAAGGTTCGACCAGATTTCAAGAAGCATCCAGGAGAATGGTGGAAAGATCGTTGCGCTCGACGATCCCAAGCTCACGCATGTTATCTTGGACAAGCGAGATGACTCGCGTCGACTGACGCTCATACAGCGTACCTTGAGGTAAGTGCTCATACACAACCCCGTCATACACATTCTCAGGTGAACCTTAGACCTAAGCGGCGTCGATTGGTGATATCCGATTACGTTACAGCTTGTTTAGAAGAAGAATCATTGCTTGATGAGGAAGGTGAGAAGTCCTAGTCGCTATCAGTCTTGAGGAATATTCCATGCTGAAGTTGTTGCTATCAGATTTTGCTCCGTAGTGCTTATCACGTCTATATGTATGTCCTTAGCTGTACCCTTGTTCAATGCGTGTTTCCGATCAGAATGTTCGTTGAAGTCGCCTTTTGTACGTCCTATACGTTATCGTCGTGCATTGAAGTGCTGTGAACAGAGCGGACAGATCCTGTGACTGGCGCAAGGAACACATTGCCAGTTGTTACAGACATTCAATGGCCGCGCTCACTCTCTGTATGAGATCTTTTTATCGGCGGTTGTCCGAGGGACCGAGGAGTCATTGAGTATTAAAATTTCCTAATGTAGTAGTAGCGTCGTGACATGAATCGTCTTTGACTTCAAGTTGGACACCGTGTATATGCCAATCATGAGCTGCAGCACTAGCAGCGTATATCCCATTCACACTGAGTTATGTCAACAAAATGAGCTTATATCATGCAACTGGGGTCACTAGTACAAGTACAAGTACGTGCATCTCCCTAATATACATATTTGAGGGACTACATTGACAAACATTCGACAGGGTGTCTCACTGCCTCTCTGCTCCTCGTGTTTCTTCTAGTTCTGAATTCGACATCTTGGTGGTTCTTGGCACCTCATACAAGCATGGAAATATCAACCTCTCTCAATGACGTCGCGCTGATGTCCTGGACAAGGATCGGAGTTACTAGTGACTTGCAGCATTGGCATCGAGCTATGCCACGGCGATTCATCAACAGGCGTGTGCAGCAGAAAACACCTTACGCTCGTGTACTTCAACGCACTTTACAAACACTGTCCGAAAAAATTGCGTCAGGTTCAACGGCCTCATCCGCTAATAGTACGCAGACTGTAATCACAGTGATCGTGAACGAAGGACTTGGAAATCACCCTGCCTAGCTGTGCTTTTATTGGACTGTACCCTATATCGGCGATTGCGCTTAGTTTTGTGGGGTTCTGGCCGGGGATGTTTTTACAGCAGGCTAGAAGTTGCCACATTTAAATGATATCGACCCCACCAAAGGGCTGAAACATTGATTATCAGCTTCCATCCTCCGACCCCGATATTTATGGACAGACCCGAGATGCCGTCAACCTGCTCCTCAACTCGTCAGCGTCATAATCCTGCCATATCAATATCGCACGATCTCAATTCTCATCATCAGCTGTCCTTTGCCACTGTATTTCAGGTCAGGTTTCTGCCGATATGCAAGGCAGAATTTCTGAAGTCTTACTAGTAGTTCTTCAGTTGATGACGGTCAAAGTTCAGTGTCTGCAACGAGCTTCCTCGCAAGCCAAATTACTGGTGAACGTTTGAAACCTTGATCCTCACCCCCACGGATTACCGCGTGCGACCTCGGCTTTACGCGAAACGGTCATCAAACTCTCTTCGGTCCCATTAGGCTTTACCAGCGACTGCACATATGTGGTGCTTATTATAGGTGACGATACTCACAGATCAGATGAGTCCAAGTAAAGCCCTCATGTCAAGGATCAAGTAACTCCCGTACAATTATAAGAACGGCGTCCATGGATATATCTTCTCGTCGCCCCTCCTTCCCCCCCGTTCCACAGCTGGGCTAATTTACAATGGCGCAACCCAGTGATATTCCTTTGGACACAGCATCGATTATCTCAACTGTGCTAGAGGGGATACTGTATGGTAAACAGAGGATTGAACTATAAATCATCAATACTTTCTCACATTCGCATCAGGATTCTCCCTGCTCATGTTTATAGGAACGTTATGGGCTCTGTTTCAACGAAACATAAAACGTGCCGCCAACCGTAGGATGGTCGCTGTAGCGCATTCACTGCTCCTATTTAGTACTGCGGTGAGCAATTTCCATGTGGACAAGCGAACCCTAATCGAACAAACCTCAGCACATGATAATCGACATCATCCGGATAGAAGAAGGTCTGGTGCAGCAGCGCTCCACGTTTCTTGGCGGCCCCATCGCATTTTTCTCTGATGTCGCGCAATGGAGTTTCGTTTACAAGAACGTACTATACATGCTACAGACATTGGTCGGGGACGGTGTCGTGGTGAGTTCTTTGCTAGAGATGCGGCCGTCCCTTCCTTATGTCCCCCAGATTTACCGGTGTTACGTGGTCTGGCAATCTTGGTATATCATTACCATCCCATGTATACTGTGGTGCTCTGTCGCAGGTGCGTCTTTGTCTATTCCCCGACATCAATCCTCTTATTCGCAGACCAGCCACCGGAGCAGGATGCATCTACTCCATCTCACAAGCGACAGTCAATAAAGAGGACATTTTTGCCCCTGGTACCGGACCATGGATCACCTCATTTCTCGCCGCTACTCTGTTCACGAACCTCCTGAGCACATGTAAGTTGCTCAGAAAATCCTTTTTGGCAGCTACTGACGGACACGTAGCCCTACTCGCCTATCGAATTTGGAGCATAGGTAGGCGAGTATCAAATGTGGCTTTAGCGACAAGCCTTATATGGCCTATTTTGCGCGTCATTCTTGATGCGGGCGTCCTCTACTCATTATCGCTCCTGGCTGCCCTCATTTGTTTCATCGCCAAAAACCACGGACATTATGTCCTATTAGACATGGTACGCATCCCATATTACGCCCCCTAGAAATGTGCTCACACTAGCACCCAGATCATGCCCATCATCTCCATCACATTCTACATGGTCATCATCCGCATTACCATCACCAAAAGTTCTTCCCAATCCAACGAAGAGCCCTCCATCGCACTCAGCAATTATCTCACTCGGCGCAGCCGCGGCCGCTCCTCCTATGTTGACCCGCAACGGTATCCCACGAAGAGGATGGAGGTTCACATCACTCAACTGACCGAACATGAATTCGACCCTAGCAAACCACGTTCGTCCAGCGATGACAACCCGCCAGGCATGTCTCTTCCAAGTTCTGTAGCAAAGTTTGATTCAGCTGCTGTCCAACATGCGTTCCTTGATAACTGATTATGATACGGTACGAGGATACTCATTTTCCTTCGGAGTTCTATTCGTTGTATGTATTCTTTGGCAACAGATCATAGTAGATGCAACTCTTCGTGGGACACACTTGAGAGGGACAGCAATTGACATGATCTCGGACTCCCACGAAGTGGGGAATGCAGCGTGGAACCCCTTGCATTCCCATCAAAGCCCTTCAATTTTCATGAGGAGCCTGTGGGTCATTTGACTAGCATGTGTCGATTGATCCAAAGTTGTTGTCAAGTCCACGTCGTGCGCTACGATCATTTACAGGGACCTAGCTGTGAACTGCTGGGCCTGGCTGTACAACACTTCCGGGACGCTGAATACGTTAATTGCTTGCCAAGGCGATACTGCGTGCGCTATTCATAACTTTAGAATTACACTAGTGCATTGCCTGTGCACGGAAGTCATGACTCGTTGCGAAACCTCCGTCGTATAATTAGTGCTGAAAGGCGCTAACATAGCATTAGTCTCATAGTACCCACTATGAAGGGGCAGAGAGTTAATTATAGCTGTACCAGAATGCAAAAATACCAAAGATAAATATGATACCAATTGTCCTGCAAACATTATGCCCCCTAAAAACGAAAATGATTATGACGTGATACTATATTTAAGGGAGGGGTGATGGTGGGAAAAGGACAGTGGTAATACTAGCTGCTTCATCATAGGAAAAGCGACCCCCACCCCCCAACTGCGTGGGTGTTAGAGAGTCAAAGATCGGACACAACTGATCCCATTCTTCTGTAAAGCAGTTCAGCCATGGAAGTACTATCTCTTCACGTATGACCTACGTGGCACGGGGTTCACATGTGCAGCGGTGTCTGAGGGACTTTCCGCCATTACCACGGCAAAACCGCTGAATGCGAAGAATCAGTCATTTCTTTCATGAGCCTGAGGATGTTCATAAACATACGCATCGAGGTGCCAGTCAATGTGACTTTTGTTTGGTCCAAAGTTAGTACCCTTCTTGACAGCTCAATAAAATGATGTCATACCAATGCAAGAACCAGGGGCCAGAATTGTCGGTCACCCATCGTATCACCATTTGTTGCCCATTGGTCCCAGCGCTTACCACATCGCGACGAACCGGGTTCACGTAATTGAAGGTACTGCTGCCTGCGCTCTGTACAACATCAAAGGCGTGCTAATGATCATCAGTACCAGCGAAGCATGCCATCGAACTCACGGTGAACTTACCCCATGAAGGTGTATAGGATGCTGGTACAATGTATATCAGGCACATAATCAACCAAAGAAAGAAAAAGACGTACGGGTCCACTCAGACCGGTTGTTGACAATGTCAACTCTACCACTTTGTTCGCCTCTAGAACAATGACACTCCCCTCTGGGAGCAGCTGAGACGGATCTTGAGCTCCGCTGAGAATTTGGAGTAGAACAGGAACATTGGGGGGTTTAAATGTGGCATTATTAACAGAGAATATTCCGCCAGAGTTGGTAACTTCGAGGGTAAGGTTGATATCTGCTCTCCCATACTCTGGAATGCCAGGAGCACCGGGATTGATCAGAGCATGCAAGTTGGTCTCAAACAATGAAGTCGATGCCGTATTGACCGTGATCGGGTCAGCCTGTGGGGCGCCCGTGTAGCGCAGAATAGCAGAGTTCACTCCTCCCACGAAGGACGCGCCCGTCAAACTAGGAAGACTGCGCATCCAGTAGTTACCCACCGGCTGATCGGCTACCAGAACCACAGAGTAGCGCTGACCCGCAAGAATCTGAAGCTGATCTACCACCAGTGGTTCGGTCAGCTGTCCATCTGCTTCGATGATGGTTAAGTTGTGGCCATCAATGGAGAACTCGAAGTTGGGGTCGCACGACATTGCGACCAGGCGCATGCGATATCGCTTTCCCTGCTGGACATTGATCACAGCGAGATCAGACGCCGGTCCGCCAGCATATCGACCGAGTCCATTGATAAGCGAAGAGTTGGCAGTGATACCTATGATGTGGCGCAAGACAGGGGCTACGACGTGATACCTGGTGACGGGACTTTAATCGGGCATACTATTACCAATGGACCTGAAACTCACCAGTCGGAAAGTGTGATTACAGTACTTTCTGGCAACACATGATGGTCAGAGGGTTTAATATGAACAAACTGTTCGCTCACCGTCATCGACGTCGTACATGTATGCCAAAGGGTCCTGAGGATCATAGATTACCAGTGCTCCCCTCAGACCATCACACTGTTCCACAGGTCAGTCCACACATGCGCAAGATTCGAGAGACACTTACATATTGGACGGAATAATGACTATGATACCAGTAAGTGCCTGCCTGGTTCGGGGCGGAGAAAGTGTGTAAAAAAGAGTGGTTCTGCGCAATGGGACATTGTGTGACGAAGGACGTCCCGTCGGCATAGTTCGTTCCATTCTGGTAGATACCGTGCCAGTGCTGCGGCAAACAGAGTTAATCAATAATAGCGCAGGTGATTGATACTGCTTACGACGCTGGTACTCTTGAACATCGTCTCGTCCTCGAGCTCATTGACTACATCAATGGAAAAGGTATCTCCCTGTCGTGGAGTCAGCACGGGCGCACGACAAGGAGGTCGACGGAAGTTCACCTTCTGGGCTGTAATCAAGGGTCCAGGGAATATGCCATTGACAAGAGTTGCTCTGTTAAAAATCAGGAGTGGGCTTTGAGTGTCGTGGCAATAGACTCACGAGCGTTCAAAACCATCAGGAGCGATGACCTTATTACCTATGGTTAACGTAGTTTGAGGGCCAAGTGCAGCACGCTGAGATAGTGGGTAGGACTGTGAGCGAGATACTACAGATGCAGCATTAACCAATGAAACGAGAGAAGCAATTAGAATGGGAATAAACATCGTGATCATTCGCGATAGGCGGCAGTGCTCCCACTCGGGAGAGTAGTGGGATGTAGGATAAAAAAGATGATGATGAGGGGATGCATACCTCTCTCAGCTTTTATCTTGCAGCGATAGCCTTGAGTGTATCCCGATTCAAGGCATTGTACCTCGACTGATTATGACCGGCGTGTGATCACTCCGCAAACAGTTGCTCAGTGATCTCCAGCATCCCGGACATTTGAATTTCAACAGAGTACTGCTCTGAGAGTTAGCAACTATCTGCCGACGCAATGAAGAATGGTGGCGTACCATAACTGCATGACACCATGACTCGGACCCAACATATAATAAGTCAGACAGCCAGGACAGCCAAATGAGTTCCATAGCAGTGCTGGTGCTAGGTCATCACAGCAATTCAAGGCAATTCTTCAAGCATAGAAAAAGAAGAATGCAGATGGCTAGTAGCTCTCAAGCATGCCACGCGAGAGAATCAGACTAGTTTGTCTGAAAGGAATGGTCATACGTTGTAAGAGAACTGATTGCTAACCTCTACATGTAACTTGGAACTGATCAAGGCAGATTTCAATGTCATCTGTGTTAGGCAGCGTGTATAATTATAACGATCACCTTGAAAGGACCGATGACATCGCAGAGATTTCATCCTGTTGTCTAACCGATACCATCGCTGTGCGATGCGGAAGGGATAGTGAGAGTGCGGGATCAGGCAGTGATTGGCCGGGATCTCGGAATACCCTGGAGCATACGTGTGTTTACTTGGTGTCTTCATTTCCGTTCAGTAACGATCAACAGCTGGCTGAATTATGGATCAGCTAGGGGAATGTTGATGCTAAAGTTATGCTTAGATGCATACAACAGCTTGATGCAGACCTGCGACACTGACGACATTCATTTCTCGTGTGGGCATCGCAAAATTGGATACACTGGAATTGGTAGAGTAAATAATATGGGGCCAGTTTAGCTCGCAACCAAAAATAGATGACTCTTTTATTGGAACAGACCTGAAGATGGCAAAGTGGAGGAAAGTGGTCGGATGACGATTCCGGCGCTGCACAGGGAATGCAACGGACACTAAGTCAATCAACGTTGGTCCTTCCCTTTCAAGAAGGGATTAGTAACATCATTGTATCTGAGCTATGTCATTCGAAGGAAAAATAGCAACACGACAGTGGTATCCAGATTCCAAAACACTTCTTCAAGGATACAAGCAATGACTCCGAACAGAAATAGCTTTGCTGTTCAGTCCAGTCAAACTAGGATTGGGACCTGGTTGCCGCAGGATGTACCAGTGGCCCGTCGGAACCTCGGCGGTGGCTGACTGTGCACTAGACGCTCAAATGTCTCAGCAAAGAACATTGAAAGAATATGACTGGACTGGGAAGCTTTAATGATGGTTGTGGAGTGATCACAATGACCGAAGGTTGTGCCATTGTTGAATTGTGGAAGTCGGGCTGAAGTGACCATAAAGGATTGGGCCATCAGTCATGCATATAATGAAATGGAGAGTCCGTTCACGGGGCTGGCAGGCTATGCCGCTATGGTAGTGACGGTGATGATTGATGATTGTGGCAGTAGACCAAAGGCAGACAGTTGAGTTCCTCTTGGACGACGCAAATTTGAACCTTGGACTTGAAAGTCGAGAACCCATAATTTCTGTTATCGCCACTAGGCTAACATGGATTGAGCATGGACGTATAGTCTGAGGACTCCAAGCGTTTCGAGGCCGACGTATCATCGCTGCCGCGTCTGCCGATTCAAATTTCAAATTCCGTGATCAATTAAGTAAGCCGCGCCCAACATACAGGGGCCGCCTTCCTCCTACTAGCCCAAAAGCTGTGGAATCTGGATTGTTTGCACAAACTAGATTGAACAGCTTTACTCTATGGACCTGGGTTGCTGGCGTTTGTCGTTTGTTTTAGTTATAAAAGTCACCGTGGTAGCTCATCTTTCAACCCTTTATTCAGCCCCGAGTGGTTTCGCTTGAGAGCTAATCCTGCGCTATCACCTCTGTCACACCCCTCGAGTCAGTGAGGAAGCGATCAGTCGTTTCGGCTGTACGTTGCCTTGTCGACTCCCGCACGGCATTCTATGTCCAACGCGTCCGACTCGGAGTCTTGTACTGGACCTCTGAATCAGCAAAGCATACGCGCGAGGCCTAATAATAATACTCAGTCGCCGCCAGCACTCGCGAGGCATATGATCTTCTTAGCGTCGGGAGAATTCGTTTCCTGACATTCCTCGATGATTAATCATATACAGCACTCCCAGAACACATCATCTATTCGTCATATGTATTCTATCGGTAACAAATCATAGTAAATGGAGATGCAACTCTTCGCAGGATATTTTAGCGGGGAGACAACAAATAACACGACGACGATGACAAGGACCTAATAATCAATAGCAAGTCACCAAATTGAAACGATAGAATACACAAGTAGAACGAAACAACAGCAAACGTCCAGACACAACACCATGATAATACACTCAGAATCATGAAAACAAGATCAAGCTCACAGAACGAAATCAACAAGTCTCAGAACCACCGAGCCCATTTCCCCGGACTCGGCATATTCGGGCTCTCGTACAACAGACCGCGTCGGCCTTCAAACAATCCAATCGGGCTCTCTTGCATCCCTTTCGCGCCAAGCCGCGCCAGCTCCTCATCGAGAATCGCCCCCGGGTCATGTGGATCAAATATAGACTTTGATCCAGGCGTGCGGAAAGGTGACTCTGCAGAGGAACTGTGCGTAGGAAAGACCAGCTTTTTTGGCGTCACAGGCGGGAACAAGATGGAGGTGTCTTTATGATGGTGTCCATGTGCATGTGTACCGCGCTTGCGCGACGGTGTGCGGATATTCTCGGTATCAAATACAGCTGGGTTAATTCCGTCGTCAGGACGGAAGGTGGCCGAGGGGGGTGGATCGAGATTGAATTTATAATGCGCGAGGCTTGCGGAGGGGCTCATGTGCAGGCCTTTATGCGACAGAGGCGTGCGAATGGGAGAGAGTTGTACAGTGCTGCTGCCGCCCCTGCGAGGAGGCGTTGAAGGACGGGGAGGAGGTGTCATGGGTCGTATAGAGGTTGGCAACGTGGGTGGAGGACAATCTTTAACAGCTAACTTGGCTTTCTTGGATTTGCCACGACGGTCAAGCGTAGGAGATACAGGCATGGGAGGCAGTCCAATGGATTTCTGCACAAACGCAATCTACAATTAGGAAATACATAGGCAAGAGGACTGTGCGCACCTTCGGAGGGGTTTTGGGAGGTGGTAACCTTGCCTTTGAGTTACGTCTATCAGTGTCTAGTAAAGTAATTCCAGACTCTAGCGGAGGGGTTGACTCGATGCGAGGGCTCATGCCGCCATCGAGGTTGAAAAAGAGGTGGTCCTCAGAGGACAACCGGGGGCTAGAAGAACTTTTACTCGGCGAAAGGGCGGGTAGGGAGGAAGGGGGGATCGGTGACGTCTGCGCCACATCAGAGCTCTTGACGGCAGATGAAGGAGGCAATGATGATGGACTAGTACGAGCATAACTTGATGACGGGGGTAAGGGGGGGAAGATAACATCAGTAGGCAGTTGTACACAGTTTTGGTAGTATGGTTGGTGATGCGCAGAACTGCGAGGAGGAAAAAGAGGGAGGAGTTGCGAGTACGGCACAAGGGTTGGCAGAGTCGAGCCTGCAAACGCGGGTGACATTTCTTGTACAGGCGAGCTTGTTGGAGGTTCAACAGGTGCAGGTGCGGCACCTTTTTTCTGCCGTTTCGTTTTGCGACCGGGACCAGACACTGATTCTTCCGCTGCACGTTTCTTCGGAGCAGACTTCTTGTTCGCTTCCTTTATTTCCGCGCAAAATTCTTTCCTGAAACCGCCATCGGCGAAACACTCGAGATCGCAGTCCCAGATAGCCCAGAGTGTACGCCCGACGCTGCGATCTCGGGGGACCTTACGGAAGCATACAGTTGTGCTAAGGACATGACGAATAGAATTCATCCATGTCATTTCGCTTCGGTTGTAATAAGGATACACGATCGTAATCCAATCGTAAAGTTCCTGGAGGGTGAGCCGATGATCCGGCGAAGAAATTATTGCTTGGCCGATAAGGGCTGCATAGGAGAGGTCTGGTTTCTTCATAGAATATGGACCGGGGGGAAGGGTGTATGGAAGATTTTCGTAATCATCTTCGTCTGGGAGGGGACCCATGGGACCGGGGGATGATACAAGGTTGACAATAGGTTTAGAGGGCGTCGCGAATGGGGAAGATTGAGGTGGAGAGGAGGAGGGTAGAGGCGACTTGTAATAGGCGTTACGGCGAGGAGTAATGAAATTTGCATTTGAAGTGTCTGCAACACTTGCATGAGGTAGATCAAATATTGAGGAAGAGCGGTGGCGCGTGGGAGTTGGTGACTGGTCTCGGGGGGTGTAAGAACCCTTGAAGCAAATTTGTAGTCATTGTAATGTAATTGTCAAAATTGGAAATGGAACGCACCTTTTTGAGACATGAGGGATGCTCCACGGTATCATAGTCTCTATAATATTTGCGGTGCTGAGGGGTAACAGGAGGGGGAGGGAGTTCATCCTCGTGGTTGTCCTTGAACGTTATAGCAGTGTACGTAAGCGACAGCAACAACGAAAATGGCGCGCTATATAGATGGTACACACCAATGAGGCCACGCTAGTAGAGGAATCAGATTGATCCAAAGATGGGACGCGTCGTGAATCGCGTGAATGCATGAACGCGTCAAGGCTGAAGGCGGTGCTTGCAGGGGATGGGGAAGGTGCATTGCGTTCCTTGTCCTTCTTCCCTCGCTTATCGCGCTTTGTTTTTCGGCTCTTTCTCTCGAGGATCATTTCCATGCTGTCCATATGACGGAGGGGGATAGCGGGCTCTACGGGCTCAGATTTGACAGGCGTGGAAGGGGGAGGAGTTTGGGATGCAACTGACGCGTTTTGACGCGAATTTGAGCTGGAATGAGAACAGGAGCGAGACTTGCCAAGGACAGAAGCAATACTCTGCTGTGCATCTACAGAATCTGCAGAAAAAGCGCGAAGAGACTTCGCGTCTTGAGTAGTCAAAAATTGACGCATTTGGTCGCTATGACGGCTCAAATCGTCGCGGGTCAAGCCAATTTTCTGCAACAGGTTAGATATCGGGGAAACAGGTTTCGCAGGTTGTTCAACATCCGCCATGGCGGTTTAGAAGAAGAGGAAAAAAAGTACAGACGATATAGCAAGGCTAGACTATAGGAGGAGTTGAAGATGATTGCCAGTTACCAAGGGCGGAGTTTTAACGCTCTTGTCCAATTTACTTGTTTTCCACTCACGCGCGACCTTAGCGCTCAATTGGAAGCCTGGACACTTTTAGATCCGACGTCTAGGCCAACGCTAACCGTGAGCTCATCTTCGCAAGTGCTCGAGCTTGATGACCCCTCGTAAAATGTTTCAGTCGAGATTGAAATATGACATGTTGTGGATCATGTGGAATTCGGATGTCTCACAATTGTGGCATGGGCCCTCCACACGGCTGCCAGACTAACACCCCCTCGATGAAGGTCGGGTATATAAGACTGTCGTTTGACTCGACCTTCTCTTCTCTTTACTCCACTCGTTTTGGCCTCCATGGGCCGATTCTAAATCACGGACTTGGTACGATCAAACAAATCCTGAACATGCGACTTGAACTACATGGACTTGCTCTCACGAGGTTTTGCTAGGATTCGAGCGAGGGAACCTCTTGGATCCCTCATGCCACTTCTTGCTATCGACTGGATTCTTTCGCCTAACAAACAAACTTGCCGATCTCGTTTACCACGGCCCAACTAGACACCTGGCCACCGTCTAAAGACTCTTGCGTTCCGATTGTCCTGCCCCCACAAGTATCACTTTAGACACTCACCTCGCTGAGGTTACATTCGATCGAACTCATCCGTTCTTTCGATGGAACCTTGTTTTCCTGGGCGATGACGGCTCTCTGCGACACTATCCTTGAATCTGCCCTTGCATGCCCTTTGCGATCTCCCCTTCAATGTCCATGATGATTTGTCTTCGGCATCTGTGTCATTTTATGGTTGTTACCCGATTGAACATTTCAATTTAATTTGGTCCGAGCACTCCTCTTCCGATGGACACCCTTTGCGAGAGTGATGGTATCTCTATTCTGCGATCCTTCTACGGACATCGTCACAGAAGTCTTCCATCGGCGTTATGCGGAGCACCAGGAAGGTTTGAACCCTGGACCTCGCATAGTTCACGAATTATGTTGGCCCCTGACGTACCGTGTGATGACGCCCACCTCGTTGCAACAATCACTGGACCTACTTTTCTTGCCGTGACCAATTTTACTCTTTGCGATGCCTTGAATTCCTGGACATCCCTTGGAACCGAATGAATTCTCTCCCCCTACCAACATGTCGATCTCCGCTTTTCGGGACCCTGTTTTGACGATCTTGTTCACCACGACCCCCTGGAATTCCACTACCTCTGAAGGCCTTTGTATTCCTTCGAGCTCAGATTTTCCTCCGCCATTCTCATAGCTTTGGACGCCTCACTTGGGTTGACATCCATTGAACTTACACTTTCGTGATGGACCTTGCTCCTGTGCAACGACTTTGATCCTTCCGCAAGGTGTTCATGTTGGTTCAGCCCTGTCCTCGTATGCCCTTTGTCATCATTCCTTTCGATGTTCGTGATGGAGTTGTGCTTGGCATCCGCCTGCTTTTTTTAGGTGTCGCCCGACTGAACATCTGAGCATTCCGCCGATTCCGCTTGCGATATGATGCCTATGCGGGTGTGTATTTCTTTTCTACGAGTTGCAATTTCTGATGGATACTAGGTCTTCTCATGTCCATCTCAACAGCGACGGCGAACCTGACCTTCGATCTTGGCCATCGTCCTTTCAACTGGTATGCGAGCACGTGTGGCTGGGACGTACTTCAGGCTTGTGTGCTCCCCGTATGGACTATTCCTGACCATCCCAATCACTGTATCTCGAAAGCCAAAAAAATCTTACTGATCGAACCCGCGGCATTCTACCCTTATCGCCGAGGTCTGCTAAATCGATGGGAACTGTCTCAATGTATTCCAGGGTGATGTTGTCATTTGTGCTAACCTCACTTGTTCCCAGGCCGTGACGCTACGGCCTCCGCCATCACTCGATACAACCCAGAGACCCATTCGTTTAGGTTAAAAATTTGTAATTGCTTCGTTGACTTGGCAAGTGCGATACACGCTCTAGCAAGGTCATGAACCATACTCTGGCCCAGGCTGCATCTATGATTCATATTGGGAACTCATCATTGTATGGAAATATCCTGGCGGTCCTTGAGATCGAAGCAGATTTTAACCTAACTGTCTCGTCCTGGATCACGCATTCCGCGATGTGCTATACAGATAACGTATATTTCCTCTCCCTTGTCACACGCGATCGGTCACCAAAGAGGATGAACTACTCACTATGGCAAGTCTAATAGCAGCCTTGCCGTGGTCTCTTCCCACCTATCACTCACAGTCCTCGAGGTGCCTGTCAAATCTAACTGTGTCTACCTCAGCCTGCTTTCCCTTTCGGTCTAAGGCAGATAGCGTCAACGGATACCAACTCAATCGTGTTGTGCATCGTGATCACGCTGACGGCCCGCTCTAAAACGTATTGGTAATCTAAGCATTAGATAGGAGTTGTATCATTAGCCTGGTGACCACACTGGTGGACCTCCGGTCAAGCTACGCGGAGCCCCATATGTGCGTGATTGATAGACACGGCGTCTCTCTGCAGGTATAAGTGCTACCACTCCGTGGTCTTTCCCAGATATCCTCGTTAACGTTAACTTTGTCTTCACTTCAGACGGACAGCATGGCTATATCTACACTCACTCTCAACGACGGCAATCAAGTCCCCTGGATTGGATTTGGCACTGGCACGGCTCTCTACCAGCAAGATGCACAGAACACTGTCGAAACTGCAATAACCAACGGTTTCACCCACCTTGATGGTGCCCAGATGTACGAGAATGAAGAGAGCTTGGGTGCCGGCATCAAGGCCTCCGGCACGCCGCGCTCTACACTTTTCGTCACCACTAAGCTTCATCGACTCCAGCCCCACCAGACAGCTAAAACTGCGCTGGAGGTATCGCTGAAGAAGCTGGGTTTAGAGTATGTGGATCTGTACCTCGTGCACGTGCCCGGCGACCATGCTGGTCGACTGCAGGAGGTGTGGAGGTCAATGGAGGAGTGCAAGAGGGAAGGACTATCGAAGTCCATTGGAGTGTCAAATTTTGAAGTTGCGCATTTTCAAGAGATCTTGGAGGGCGCTGAGTTTACGCCTTCGGTCAACCAGGTGAGCTAAATTACATCAGCAACAGTATTTCGTTTGACAACCCCCCTCTTGAAAGATTGAGATTCACCCGTACGTGTGGAAGTCCTTAAAGCCTGTGATCGCGTTGCACAAAGAACACGGCATCCTCACTTCCTCTTATGGTGGCCTATCGCCCCTCTTCCGCGCACCAGGAGGGCCTCTGGGCCCCGTCATCGAGAAAATTCGGACGCGTCTTGAGTCTACTCGAGGACAGTCCGTGTCGGCCGGTCAGGTGCTCAATAAGTGGTTGCAGCAGTATGGCATTTTGGTCATCACGTAAGTTTTATCTGTTGTGGATGTGCTGCACAGTGTTCCGGAGGCTCATGTAGTATCTATCAGCACGTCGAGCAAGGCGGATAGGATGAGAGAGTATCTTGATACAGCCAACGTTCCGGAGTTGACGGCTGAGGAAATTGAATTGATTGAGAATGCTGGGGCACAGCGTCACCATAAATTCTTCGTACGTTCGGTTGTTTAGAGGCGCATTATATGTACTGATCAAAATTCTTTATAGTCGGACTGATATTTATGCAGGCAAGGAATGGACAGCAGGTAAATGGTGTAATGCAACTATCAACATCAATATAATGATTACCCATTTCCCCACCCTGTTCTAAGTAAGTAGTGTGAGATTGGCCCTGAAGGAGCCACATCACTGTCCCCTCAAGAGCTGCGCGACGCGGTCGATGACCGGACCGGGGACTAAAATGAGCATGCGCAATCACCTTGCATCACATGATGTCTAAATGCGTAGCTTAGTCAGCAGTGCCTGCAAACCTTGAAAGCGAAGTTTAACTTGAAGCTCAAAGCCTAAGCATGGAGTGGCTCTCGGTCTGCACCGCTCCGACGTCTGCGATACTGGTACTTCATGCCAGTGTATGTTTGCCAAATCTCATTTTGTCTCCCTCATAGAATGTGTCTCAGTTGTTTGAGTCACTGATCAAGATTGAAAATTCATTCTACACCACCACTGGCAGATACTGCAGTCGTGAAACGTCACAAAATTTACGTTGGATTCAAATGTCTTACAATCATTGCCATCGACGAAGGTCGCGTATGTATATATTTAAGGCCGTCATTTGACCCAACCTCATTTCCACTTGCTTCACTCGTTTTGACCCACGATTTTATGCACATTCTGTGGTATTCGAACATCGATGGGACGAAGCCGAACCACGAATTTGGTGCGGAATTCGGATGTCTCACAACTGCAATAATTTTTGTTCGGGCCCCCAGGGCATCAACTGAAGACACCGTTGCTTACAAAAGGCTGTCGTTTTGCTTCGTTTTGACCTCCGACTTCCCACTGTGACACTTCCTTTGTGGTATTCGATGGAATGACATCAATCCGCGAACTTGGCACGAGGGAACCGATCTTCAGGATACGATTCGGATGGATCACCTGAACTTGCTCTAAGTTATGGGCTTGGGTTCGGGCGAGAGGAGTGCCTCACTCTCCGTGGCTGTCCTTGGTCCCTCGTTTGTTCGGTGGCACTTCTTGGATCTTCGTGGCTACGCAATGTCCTAGTCTGTGTCGATCTCCTAGTCGATCTCCACTTCTCAAGACTCTATTCTGACAATCTCGTTCACCCAGTTGTTTAGGAATCCGACCTGCGTCTACATCTACCACTGAGTCTATTCACGAACGCGAAGGAAATAACGATCGTCTACCCATCGAACCGAACTGAACGCTGGGATCGGTCTGAACTTGTTGACTTGGGCGCCTGATTCCGATTTCAATTTAGACTAGAACGCTGCCTGTCCAACTCCGTCACCATCGATATACAAGGTCATTGGCTGGCTTCGACTGCACGATCGATCTTCGTCAAATTCAAGTAGCACTTTCAGCAATTACCAGGATATGGTTGAGCCATCGGATTCTAGCCGTCGAACTCATTTGTTGCATTTCGCGAGCAGCTGAGGCGGTTAATTCATCAGCGGTCGGTCCTCACTTGTTAAATCTCAATGCCATGCGCCTGGTACTTAATTTAAATTTCTGGAGCTCATACACCAATCGCTATTTCTCACCCTTCCCAGTCACATCACCAAAACCCTTTGTTTCTAGATTCAAGGGTATCGGGTCTCGGGTTCTCAGACCTCAAAGTGCTGTGGCATGCTAATGTATGCTAGGCGCAAACAAGGTACGTCGGGATAGTGTGAATGACCTCTTGGTCATTCACACTACTCCAACATATTCTGGCTTGCCATGCACATGATGCACTTTCCAAGCTTCTCCAACCACAATGAGACCAAGTTGCTAAAGAACTTAGAACGTAGTATCGAGCGCACTTCGGAGCATTGGTTTTGGAGAATATCTAGCTAGATTAGAGCGGGCGTGTTTTCTACTGTTGCTATTTCAATTTTGTATTCAAAGCAAGCAAAGAGGGCGGTGAGAAGAATCCTCGGCATTAATCCCTTCATTAGAGTCACGTCAGACAAAGTCACGTCACATGTGTGACCATCCAATATTGTGGTGAGTCTAACCTCGCTTCCAGTCAACGCGCAGCCATGGTGTACCATAATCTCAAGGGTAAGTAGTCCTGAATTATGGTCTGGAACTTTTGAATGAAGCATTTAGACAGCCCTGATCAAAGGAATAAGGGCCTGCAAGGTAGATCTTTCAAATCCACGGTCTTGAAGTCACCTTAGACCCTTGCAGACTGTCGCGGATGAGCGGGCCCTTATCCAGCAGGAATCAGCCGCTATTCGAGCGTCGTTCAGAGAGGAAGATGTGTACGCGCGGCACAACAACATTGCAAAGCTGCTGTACATCCACATGCTTGGGTCGCCCGCCCACTTCGGTCAGATAGAATGTCTGAAACTGGTCGCGAGCCCGCGATTCACAGATAAACGCCTCGGATATTTGGGCATCATGTTACTTTTGGACGAGAATCAAGAGGTTCTCACTCTTGTAACAAACTCGCTGAAGAAGTACGTGTTATAAGTCGTGATCCGTCATCTCTGAATTTACTCTTGCAGTGATATGAACCACTCCAACATGTATGTCGTTGGTTTGGGACTCTGCACATTCGCAAACATTGCTTCGGAGGAAATGTCGCGAGATTTGGCGAATGAGATCGAGAAGCTTCTGGGCTCGAGTAACACTTACATTCGCAAAAAGGTGCACGCACTCCCTATACGCATCGTGTTTCAAGTTTTGACGGGAACATACTTCAGGCTGCCTTGTGTGCTCTTCGCGTCATCAAGAAGGTTCCTGACCTTACCGATCACTTTATCTCGAAGGCCAAAAATCTTCTCACCGATCGAAACCACGGCGTGCTACTGACAGCAATAACCCTCACCACCGAGATGTGTCAAATTGACCAGAATTGTCTGAATGAATTCCGGAATGTCAGTGCTCCCTGTTGTGCTAGCAAGCTTTTCATGATCCATTATTCACGTGCTTACAGGCTGTACCACTACTTGTTCGTAATCTGAAGGCCTTGGTCACCACTGGATACAGTCCCGAGCACGATGTCTCTGGCATCACAGACCCATTCTTACAGGTCAAAGTCTTGCGATTACTTCGTCTACTTGGCAAGGGCGATGCACGTGCTAGCGAGACCATGAATGATATCCTGGCGCAGGTTGCAACTAACACTGATTCGACCAAGAACGTTGGAAATTCGATATTATATGAAACCGTTCTGACTGTCCTTGAGATCGAAGCAGATTCCGGTTTGCGCGTCATGGCTATAAACATTCTTGGCAAGTTCTTGGGTAATCGGGACAATAATATTCGGTCGGTTATAATTCAATTCCTAAAATGATCTTCACTCACTTCGCCCAGATATGTCGCCTTGAATACGCTGAACAAAGTGGTCGGAATGGACACCAATGCAGTTCAACGACACAGGAATATCATCCTAGACTGTCTGCGGGACGGAGATATATCCATCCGGCGGCGTGCTCTTGAATTGTCATATGCGCTTATCAATGAGCAGAACGTGCGGATCCTCATTCGCGAGCTGCTTGCTTTCCTTGAGGTGGCGGACGACGAGTTCAAGCTTGGCATGACCACACAGATATCGCTCGCTGCCGAACGATTTGCTCCAAACAAACGGTGGCACATTGACACTGTGCTTAGGGTGCTCAAGCTGGTGAGTGGTTCTCAACATCAAAAGTATTTATCCACTCAAGTTCGTGGCAGGCTGGAAACTTTGTCCGCGAGGAGATCTTGTCTGCCTTTATCCGTCTTGTTGCCCATACCCCGGAGCTGCAAGCATACACTGCGTCCAAGCTGTATACTGCCCTCCAAGATGACATCTCGCAAGAGTCACTAACATTGGCTGCTCTGTGGATAATCGGTGAATATGGTGATTTACTCTTCGAAGGCGGCGTCGTGGACGAGGACCAGCCCAAGCAGGTCAGTAATCATCTCCGTGCCTGGAATTGAGAATTGATGACTTGCCTCTTCTAGATCACCGACAAGGACTTATTGGATCTACTGCTTACCACCCTCGACTCGCCCTACGCAAACTCCCTCACCCGTCAATTCCTCATGGCAAGTATTACCAAATTAGCCTCCAGACCGACGACAAGTTCGCCACAACAACAGCGAATCGCTGAGGTTCTCGCAAAGTACACCACCAGCCCAGAGTTAGAACTGCAACAACGTGCTGTTGAATTCGCAAGTTTGTTCACCTTGGGCGATTTAAGGAGTGGCGTCCTAGAACGGATGCCGCCTCCGGAGCTCAAAGCTACTGTGATGGGCATCGGTGCGTGGATTTTTGAATTCGACATGATGACGTTCTGACGTTTTCCCAGTCAGTGAAAATAAGCCCGTTGGGTCCACGCAAGGTGGGAAGGATGCTGATCTTCTTGGTGACGAGTTAGCACCGCCGACGCCTGTCGTCAATGGCCAGGCCACGCCCAACAATCAGGACCTCCTCGCAGAGATCTTCGGCAGCAGTCCTGCTGCTCCATCCCCGACTCCCGGTCGCACACCTTCCATTTCACCGCAGCCCCAGAAGAGCAGTGTCCAAGATATTCTTGGTTTGTTCGACTCTTCCCCTTCCCCTTCCCCAGCGTCGCCCGCTCCTGCTCCATCCGCTGCCATATCTGCTTTCGCCACCTTCTCTCCACAACCACAGAGTCAGGCGCCTCCCCGACCTTCTCCGCAACAACAGCAACCACCTGCGCCAAGGCTAATTGCTTACACCGCCTATGATAAGCAGGAGCTCAAGATTACCCTTACACCTCAAACCTCAGCTGCGCGACCAGGTGTCGTCAATATCATGGCTCGCTTCCAAGTTTCCGGTTCGAATGCTGCTACCGGGCTCAACTTCCAGGCCGCTGTTCCAAAGGTAAGAATCAGGAAATTTTGTTACCATTCCACTGAGTTGTCGTACAGTCACAACAACTGCAAATGCTTCCCATGTCGAATTCCGATGTTAAACCAGGTACCACGGAAACCCAACAAATGCGTGTGATTGCGCCGCCTGGTGTATGCATCCCTTTCTTCTTAATGTTGAAATGGCTTTCTGATTTTTATACAATAGTCCAATATACGGCTACGGCTACGTTTATCATATACCCTCGCTGGTCAAGCAGTGCAAGACCAGATAGATTTCTCAGGTTTCCCGCCAGGGTTAACAGGTAGCGGTTAGCTTGTGATCAGGATGTACGGTATTCGCTATCTAAGCTGTCGCACTCACTAGGGTCAGTATCTGGAACACACTTGGTCTAATGCACACCCGGACAAAGTAGGAATGACACCGGCTACCCTTGACCTTTATCACGGCAAGAACAAGAAGCGACACCTTAGATTCAAACTGATTCAGCTTTGTCTTGATCGTAGCAGAACATAAGTTGCTCACTATGTTGAATGTCCTGAGACCATGCCAACTGTTGAATCGCCAAGGGATCTTCACAGCACACGTGTGAGATTGGAAGTTCAACAAGAGACAGACACGTACCATCCCTAAGCCACACATCTACTGGAGGAGGTGGTCTCATACGAACAGGGGGATCTCTCAGTAATTCCAAGGTCTTGAGACGAGGACAACGTTTGATGATAGCAATGGCGACGTTTCTTTCAGCTTGTGATCCCTCGAGGTCCCGCTTCACTCCCCAGTGAATATGTTCCAGCGACGGGAACAATGCCACCCATCCAGCTAATGCAGCAGTGAAACTCGGGGAGGGCAACTCTTCATTTTGGCCCTTCCAAATAATCGTGAGGGACGCAATGGGCGGCATTGCCCTCTCTAGATCTCCATTGCTTTGGGACAGCAGCCAAGACGTGTGTTCCGTCTTGACTGCTATAGAGGTGACGTAAACTTTGTCTCTAGATACCATAGCGTCGAGACAGTCGTTCAAGGATGAGATGTAACCATCCGCATCTGGGTCGCTGATGGTTACATATTTCAGAACTTTGAAGGTAGGCTGAAGACGAAGGATGTGCTTGACGTCATTTGGCAATCCAACGAGTGTCCTGAGTTTGGGGAGGGCGTTGAGGGTGAGGACCGACTTGTCCTGTGCCTCGTTATCCTCCAAGGAGAGGCCTTTCGTAGTCAGTGAAGTGAGTCCGTTGTGACGTCGCAGAAACTGTGTCAAACATTGGAGCGACAATGAGTTGGAGGAAATGACAAATTCTCGAAGGTGGCGAAGGCGGAGCATTGACAGGATATGAGTCCATTTCGGCGCATTGCGAAAGCGAAGGTCGAGCTTTAACGATGTGATAGAAGAATCATTGAGTGTCCGAATGGTCCATGTGCTCATAAACGGCGCGAAGAAGTAGTCTGTTGAAAGATTGACTGTCTTCAATGTGGTAAGGGAGGGGGTTATTGTGATCCAGTAATTCTCGTCACGTTTGTGACGACGAAACAACTTCCTACAGAATCTGGCAACAGTCTGCGTGGTAATAAGCAAATCGTACTAGGGATAAAAGACAGAAAACTTACATCCACGGTACTGACGACGCCTTCCAAGCGCAAAGCGCGGGTCAGATCTGTCACTCCTGGAACCCATGCTCTGTCTGTGTGTGCCCCAGTTATGAGCATGTCTTCGCATCCCTTTTGCTTGATGACGATCATTAGATCTATGAGTCCAAAAATGACATGTCTCGAGTATGGCTCCATGCCACGACCAAAGCGTAAGTGGAGGTTGCGGAACGGCTCCAACTTTGAGATGAGGCGTGTAAGATACCTGAGTTGGGTGTAATTGTTGACAGTGCAGCAGACGGAATTACATTTCTTGACCCAGAGTGCCAACAAAAGCCCGCGTAATGCAGCTATAGGCGGCTGGCAGATACTGGCGGGCGCGTTCGTAGGGGCATTGACGCCCGCGTACCGATCGAAGTAGACGGTGAGTGCCGCAAAATGAAGTTGTTTTGACACTATGCAAAGCACGAGGAGTTCATCATTTGCCAGATTCTTGGATATGAGACATAGGAGCTCGCTTGGAAGGTCAGAAAGACAGTGCATCGTCGAGGTCGCGATAGCTGCAGACACAGCATGTACAGAGCACGCAATGCGGACGGCAGCGATTTCAATGCCAGCCATGCATATTACCTTAGACTCACAGCCACTACACAGAAGAGTCCCTGTCTTCTATTGCCCACGGCTGCAGACCCCTGTACATCATGGTGGGTGGCATACGGTGGCATACTTTGGCCGCCATGATATCTACGCTCAATCTAAGTGCGCGCGCGCTCTTCTACGCTACGCAGCTACAGGAAGCTTAGGCGTACTTAACAGCTTGCAAAAGTCAAATTCAACAACCAGCTGGCAGCGGGCGCCCTAATTAAGGATACGATCCAGAAACGCAACTATTGTCACATTGCATTTTGGAGCAGAGCCTCCAACAAAAAGATCACTGGGCCCAATGCAAATACATTGGGTTTAAATGCCTACAGAAGACATTCCCAAATCAATGATATTTTCATCTTTTGATACATCTACTCGAGGCGCCTTGGGAGGACAGCTCCGACACCGATAGCAATCCAAACCATTCCAGCCATCAACAAATACACCATATTTCCACCAAGTATTTGCTTCTCAATACTCAGTGAATAAGCAGAGTTCACCAACGCTGGCCCAACAGCGCGTGTGACGGACACCACAGTTTGTGCAAGGCCATTTGTTGCACCAATTGATGCTCGGTTGGGCGCAGATGCATTGATGTACATGAACACGACACCTGTGCAAGTGACACGAAGTAAATATTCATCTCGGTCTGACTGAGTCACTGCCACGCGCACCATATGCAGAATATGAGATTACAAATGCAAGGAGCTGCAAGCCTACCAGGAGGTAGACAAAGCAGCTCAGTCCCTGTGCTTTGACTGTGAAACTGATGACTGGAAACAGTGCGAGCATTGGGAAGCAACTGAAGACGGAGAAAAGATATAGATTTCTTCCTCCTAGCCAGTCATGCAAGTGCACAAAGAATAACACCTGGAGCACTCCGTTTAGAATACCAAGCACAGCCAGAATGATGCCAATGGCTGGAGTATCCAGTCCGAGGCCACCCATTTCAATGGGTGTAGCATAGAATACTGGTTGGACAGCACGAAACGAGATTTCGATCAGAGCAACGGCGGCGTAAGCGCAGGTTGCGATGACTACCCGCGTTACTAGCAACTCGCGGAACGGCAAGGGCTTGACCTTTGATGCGAGGTTAGAAGTCATAGCCCGTGAAACAGTTGTTTCGCTGTCCTGCAGTCCGAGACACTGAGCAAGACTAGTGCTAGGTTGTGTGCTCTGTGGACGCGATAAGTTTCCAAGTCAACTACTTGGGGGATTGACAAACCTCACTGAGAAATAAGAACGTAACGCACCACCATGCAAGCGCTAGTGTTCCTATCACGCCACAAGGAAGGAAATAAGGATATACATTTAAGAAATAAAATCTTGCAAAGATTTTCGGGTACCGGACTGTTGGATGTGAAAGAAGTCCACCAATAAGAGGTCTGTTAAGGATTTCAGCCAACCAAGAATTGAATGACAGGAATGAACGATCACCCCAGAGCAATACCAGCCTGCCAAGCAAAAGGAACATATCCATACGCCTGAGGCATATTAGTGGAATCTGTGATATCTGCGATCATGCTCTTCATCACCACCACGTTACCATTGAGCACACCACATAGACAGCGACTTATGTGGTTCAATACAGGATCAATTACTAATTAAAGGTCATCCATACCTTAAGATGACAGTCCAAAAAGTTCTTGAGAGTCCAAAAGAGAACATAGAAATAGAGATGCCCGTGAGACCAATCAATATCACTGGCTTGCGGCCAACAAGATCAGACAGACGGCTCCAGTGAAAAGTGGTCAATGCCTCAGTTGCAAAGAAGAGTGATTGCTACATGGATAAAACATTAGGAAATTCGTCGCGTGATGGCAATTGCGTACCAACAGGCCAACGTAAATTCCTACACGAGCTTCTTCGCCATGGGTGACTCCTATGTCTCGTATCAACTGGACGTCTTTCCGTCATCACATGTTTGGGTGCAATGCAAGCAGGTGCTGACCTGTGGTGCAAATGGCGAGATGACTTGCGAAGTCATTGGTTCTAGGACTTGCAGTGACAGTATTATAGAAAATTGGCGCCACGGGAGAGGCATCTTGCCTGTCATGACCGGCTTCTGTTGCAGTTCTACACAGTCATTAGCATGCAGCAGAGGAGTCTCTTCGTCAGTGATTTCAAGGGACATGATTGCTGTGCGCCTAAGGCTGGTCGACGGTTTAGCTTAAGTACAAGTCAAGGACAAGTCCCTGGTCGTGGCATTCGTGGGGATATTGGAGATCACTGCTCCCCGTGGATGTCGCTACGCCCTGCCAGGTTGGCAAAGATGACACACGCCAGCATTATTTGCGTGCAGATCCCGCGTATAGAAGTGTTCTTTGGTGCTACAAAAAGCATTTGAACCACCAAAAGAGGTCAACCGACTTGGCACCGCACCTTCGATGCCGGGAGCCTATGTAACATGCTCAGGATAGGATGGTCAGCTTGTAAGTTCCCACCCAAATCAGAATACAAAGTTACCGATCAAAATCCGTCTGCCAAACACTGGAGTTCTGTGTTTTTAGTGAGTCGTTTTGCACACAGGAGGTGACGAGACATAAACGCCCATCGCCATACTTGCGATCATACAATGTGTCAAGTTGCCTTCAAGGTACCGGTTATCGAAAACGCGGAGTAGACTGTGGCCGGTTTACCAGTGTCACAAAAACAATGCCAATCTGTGCAAGCCCGTCTGTTGCGCCCACGGACGCCGCGTTGACATACATGAACGTAATGCCTGGAACATCAGATCAGAAACTTAAACTTTAGTGAAGAGAGAATGACAACAAACTATATGCAAAACCCGTGCTGTAGTCCCACCAAAAATTATACACTGACCAACGACAACGATAACCAGAACTTCATACCCACAGATAATGACAGAAGAACGAAAATCTTATGCGAGAAAGCTTCGAAACCAGCCACAAAGTCACTTGGGAAATATAAGCTGACGAAACATTAAGTGTAGCATATCATCGAAGGACATGATATTTACGCTCCCTGTTCTTGTCTTCGTTTCGACCGTTGCATATAGTCCACGTCATCATGTGAAACGCTTCAAAGTCACGGGTGGGTACTTCTACACCGAATATACTCCGCGGCTTGTCGATGGGAACGTAGGAGGCGACAGTACGGAAATTGTCAGTCGAACCTCTGAGGAGTTGTCTGACTGAATTGCAAGTGGAGTTTCTGTCGTTGATCAAGCTGACACAAATGTCAATGTTAAGAAGAGGATAACCATAGATACGACTTACACACCTTGGTAAGTAACAGAATTACTCGTCCCAACGCATGGCAGACGGGACCCAATAGGCTCGTCCATAGTGCTCGTCTTGGGAATCGAGCCAGCAGAGGCCATCTCGAAGAAGCATATTCTCCAGAGCGGCTCGAGCACGTTCTCTCGTCCATCCTCGACGGCTCTCCAAGATTGCTTCAACAATCCGCCCTCCTTCCACTTGTGCCTCCGCAAGAACCACAGCCTGATCTGCATCGAGTTCCTTGACTACGCTTCTTACCATCTTCCCTCCACCATCAACGTCAAGCACTTCGTATCCGGCGCCGAGCGGTTGGAGTGTCTTGATGCTTCTTATGACATCTTCCTCTGTAATGACACTGCTCTCGACGTTACGTAGGTTGCTGACCACACGTACGAGCTCCCCCATTTCTATCACGCCTCCGTTCCTTTCTCTCGTGCTCACGCACACATCTACTATCTGAACTCCCAGCTCATACTGCCAATCGCCCATTCCAAGCATCTCCGCCCACCAGCCGCCCTTCCTCGGTCCAGCGAGCGGGTCCACACCGATTGATGAGCACATTTGCTGGAATGCATGGCGAAACGCTGGATCACTACGGATGGAATCTCTGTGTGTCGTTGCAAAGTGCTTAAGGGCCGTTTGGAATTGTTTTAGTTGTGACTGTAGATGATCGACCTGGGTTTTCGAGAGCTCTGAAGATAGTTCTGCAAAACGTTGTGATACTTGTTCCCTGTCAAAAGCAGCGAGACCAACACCGCGATGCATATTGGTCGCTTCACTTGAAACTTGGAAGTTAACCCTTCTACGGTCGAGAATGTGTGTCAGTCACATGGTAACGGAGATAAGATAAGTATAGGCGTAGGCATAAGTATTACGGAAGCCGGCCCGGGGTATTGGCCATTCACCTGAGTCGGACGCACACGCCGCGGCTTTGTAGCTAGAGACACCTCCATCATGGGGCACCTAATAACATTGGCTACGTGAGTGTTATGTTTTTGGTATCTTCACATTTACTCATATCTTTGCAGATGGTGCGTTATAGTGACCCCGATCCCAACTAGCTTCTACTACTAAAGCACTAGATAGTTCCTTGAACCAGTGGGCGTTAGATTTTCAGGTAATGTTCTTCATTATCCGGTCACAAGTGATCACGTATCATTAAACTAAGCCTATACGTACTAGGGAAACTATGAACGTATTATCCAAAGCATCGCAATCGCAAAGGAGCGCGGCGCTACCCTGAGAGTTGGACCAGAGCTAGAAATTCCGTCAGTACTCATGCACTGTTATAGCGCATGTATTTAAGATGTACCACAACACAGTGGATATGGCTGCTACGACCATTTCCTTGAAGGTACAAAAACACACACATAAACATGGCACTCCTGATAACATAGCACAGGGGACACCATCCTCCATTCCTGGGAGGTACTGGCCAAGATATTAGCCAGTGATGATACAATGGGCATTGTTTGTGATATTGGAATGTACGTTTAACCGTCATCTATCAACCCTATAGATTTGCATCCGTAATATGACAGGCCCGTGGTGCACAAGAACGTGATTTACAACTGCCGCATTATCGTACACGACAAGCAGATTCTGCTCATTCGCCCTAAGATGTGGCTCGCCAATGATGGCAACTACCGCGAAATGCGGTACTTTACTCCCTGGTCGAAGCACCGACAGTGGGAAGATCATTTCCTTCCGAGGATTATTCAGGCCGTCACGAAGCAGGTTTGTCATTGAGTTCCTTCAGCCCCATTCATCCACAACTCTTCTTTCCAGGTCAAAGTACCTTTTGGAGACTGTGTTGTGAGTACGGCGGACACCTGCATAGGTGTCGAACTCTGTGAAGAGCTCTTCACGCCAGCAAGGTACGAATCCCCTTCTCGCCCGAGCACAGCCATTCATAGTCTACTTTAAGTCCGCATATCTTAATGGGACTCGATGGTGTTGAGATATTCACTAATTCTAGTGGGAGCCATCATGAGTTGCGAAAACTTTACACCCGCGTCGAGTTGATAAAGGAGGCAACGCTCAAGGTAATGGGTGTGCCCCATTATCGACTTTGCCAGCTAACTCGTTTTCCAGGGTGGCGGCGTCTACCTCTATGCAAACCAACAAGGCTGCGACGGCGATCGGCTGTATTATGATGGTTGTGCCATGATCGCCATGAATGGCCACATTGTCGCCCAAGGTTCACAGTTCTCCTTGAACGATGTTGAGGTCGTTACAGCTACAGTCGATATAGAGGATGTGCGTTCACATCGCACATCCCGCAGCCGTGGACTCCAGGCTGCAGGCTCTGAGGTGTTTCATCGGATTGAAGTGCCGTTTGCGCTTTCGAGTGGCAAGTTTGGCGAGACAGATGGGGCGATGACCCCGGGCCTTCAGGTCAAGCTTTCCGGAGCAAGGTTCCATACTCCAGAGGAAGAAATAGCGTAGGTCTACTATTCGTAGGCAAATGTTGATGTTAATACTCTCCACAGACTTGGTCCAGCGTGCTGGCTCTGGGACTACCTCAGGCGCTCCCGCACACAAGGATACTTTGTTCCTCTCAGCGGAGGTATTGATTCCTGCGCCACAGCCGTAATAGTATACTCCATGTGTCGTCTCGTGGCTGAGGCTGCACGCAAGGGAGGTACTGCCTTTTTTTTCTATCTAGAGTTTGTGTTTTGGTTTACATGATCACTTTCATCAGACAGGCAAGTCATTGCTGATGCAAGACGAATGACCGGAGAACCCGAAGACTCGGTTTATATTCCTTTGGACCCACACGAGTTCTGCAACAAGATCTTCCACACCTGCTACATGGGCACAGAGAACTCTAGCGCAGAAACGAGAAAGAGGGCAAAGGACCTCTCGGCAGCGATTGGAAGGCAGGCGCCTACCTTTTTCATCGGAACGCTCCACTGAAAATGAATCTAGCTACCATGTAGATTTGAACATGGATACTCTTGTCACCGCCGTCCGCGACCTGTTCGCGTTCATCACCGGTATGCGACCGCAGTTCAGAGCCCATGGTGGATCGAGTGCGGAGAATTTAGCGCTGCAGAATATCCAGGCAAGTGCTTTATTGGAATCGACATAATCAACATAATAACCGATGACTGCCTGCCAGGCACGGTTGCGGATGCTCCTTGCTTATCTCTTCGCTCAACTGCTTCCTTGGGTGCGAGGCAGACAGGGTGCGCTCCTGGTTCTCGGCAGCGCAAATGTTGATGAAAGGTATATTACCCGGGCTGGGTGGTGACAACTTACTGACTTCAGATCCAGTCTCCGCGGGTATCTCACCAAATATGATTGTTCATCAGGTCGGCCGGTCCCGAAAGAAATACCTGCATGAACTGACATTTTTACCAGCTGATATCAATCCTATCGGTGGCATCAGTAAGACAGACCTCAAGAAGTTCATTGCTTACGCTCGGGATGCATTTGACATTCCGATCTTGACCGAGTCAGTGAAAAACCTGGTTATGATCGACACGCTTTCCTGATGTCCTTTGCTACAGGTTTTTGACTGCCATCCCGACCGCAGAGCTAGAACCAATTTTGGAGACATACGTCCAAGCGGATGAGGTGAATATTCTCTCGAAAATGTCCTCTCAATGGCCCTGATCACTTGGTAGGCGGATATGGGCATGACATATGATGAACTGTCGGTCTTTGGTCGTTTCCGCAAAGTGGAGAAATGTGGACCATATGGCATGTTCACAAAGCTGGTGCATGAGTGGGGCTCATTCCTGTCTCCCGTTCAAGTATGTCATCGTTTGACAATAAATGTAATCCGTTGAATATGCCTTCTAGATCGCGGAGAAAGTCAAACATTTCTTCTTTGAATATGCGCGCAACCGTCATAAGATGACAACTTTGACACCGTCATACCACGCTGTGAGTATGTCTGTCTTCACAGGCTGATACGAGACTGACCTTGTCGTAGGAATCATACAGCCCAGATGACAACAGTATGTTTCGCTCAAAACTTCACATCACAAGTTGCCTGGACTGACTTTGTCGCACAGGATTTGATCTCCGTCCTTTCCTCTATCCCTCGAGGTTCCCGTGGCAGTTTAAGAAAATAGATGAAGTGGCTGCAGCCCTGCCCGATCGCTCCAACCCGGCTGCAGATAAGACCAAGACTGACTGAATAACGTAGAAATCAGTTCTGTGTAGACGACATAAGGCTCTAAGCCACAATGAAACAATACTTTGTATTCCAATATGGTGGATATCATGCGAGTACAGTACAGTGCGATGGGAGGGAAACCAGTACGAAAGAAATGTTAATGTTAATCAGATTATGTCCGCAGGAAACGTGATAGCGTGCTTTGAACCGTTATCTTCTTCATAATCGTCGGTTCGGGGGCTGAGGGGAAGAGTAAGCGTCATTGTGATCAGCACAATTTACAGCACTTACGATCAGTTATTCCTTCGTCTTTGACTTTGCGCTTGATGCTATCCATGACCTCGCTGATAGCAGAACGATCGAAATCTCCTCGAGCTTTCATCAAGCCTTCCACGAACGGTATACATGGCCCGTGCACCTTCGCGAAGGCCCAAAACGAGAGGAAAACCATGCTTTTAGACGCTTCCAACATCGCTAAAACCATCTCCACCACCTCAAAGTAAGGCTCGAGCTCTTTGGCGGGTTTGAACCCGCTGAAGAACGAGAACACAGTACTGATGTCTTCTTTGATGCGCTCCGTTGCGGCTGCTGTGCGTAATTTTGGGCAGTTGGCGAGCGCGGTAAGGTAAGTAACCAGGAAGGCGTCGAGCAGATACTCGACAAGAAGCTCGAGGAGTGATGGGTTGATATAAGATTGATCGGCCATGTAATCCCGCATCGTAAGCACGATCTGTTCCATGATGCCGTCGTACCATGGTGGCTGGAAAAGTTGCTTCGTCGCGGGTTTCAAGTCATTGAGAATGATATCAATAAATGTTTGAATGCATTTCTTCGCAACATCCAGGTTTCCATCAATGGCATCATTGAGCTTCTCGTTGATGGGTGTTCGGTACCTCTCTGATACAAGGGGCTCGAGTCGTCCCAAAAGCGCCTCAGTGTTGTCAGCGGACTTGATCTGGTCGTTGGCAAGTGCAATGCAGTACTCCGCCAGCCCACCAACAATCTCCTCCGGTTTCTCCGTCTGTTTCTTCAGCTCTGCCTCAACGACCTTGGTCCATTGGTCTTGTATGGTCCTCATAACTCGATTCACCTCACCCACCACGCGAGCAAGGATAGCTCCTTGACCACTTTCTGTCGCTGCATCGATCTGTTGATTCACCATTTGGAAAAGGATAACCGCGCCCTGTGTGCCGTAGAGTCCGTCGCTGTCCACCTCAGGTGGATCCGAGCGCGTGATGAACTCCTGAATCTCCGTCTTCATTAGGTTCGCAGACCATTCATCGAGCTTCTTGACGATCAATTTCAAGTAGTCCTCGATGAGGTTCTGCTCCTCGCCGCCGAGTAGCGGTGGATCAAGGAGCTCAGGAGCTACATTCAACTCTTTCATGCTCTTCTTGTATTCCTTGATCCAGGCATGAAGGTCGAGCATGATGCTCGCTTCGGGCTCCGATTCAATGATGCGCTGAAGGGTTGCATTTAGAGTACGGTGGTACTCTTTGATATAGAACGCATGTATTTCGTAGTTCGGTGGAAAGCACGGCACCACATCACTTTCGATGCGGATAAGGTCTTGGTATATCCAACCAAGGCCACCGAGAAAGGCGCTAGGGTCGCGCTGATGCCGCATATATGCGTCGTCAAAATTAGCCTTGATGGAGTCAGATATGGCTTTGGTAGCTTTGGAGCGGTAGTGTTTGATGATACGGGCATTCGCCTGCATGGACTTGAATTTAGATGCGGCATCCATCTTGGCAGCTTTTTTGACGAGCCTGATGGCGATGGCCTAAAACCGTATCAACCTTGTTCTAGGTGAACGATATAGTGTGTCATACCTTTTCGTCTTCCCGTGCCTCAAGCTCCGCGATCTTTATGAGCTTTACCACAACTTGCGGGTATCCTGCACGCACAAGTGGTAGCACGTTGTGGGCTAACTTCATGATGTATGTCTCGAAGTCTTCAATGAGCTTGTTCAACCGCTCAAACATTCGCGCAAGTTTGTGGCGCGAGTTGGCAGAAGCTTTCTTTGCTTGATGCATGGTCTGATTGCGGAATGCCTCCAAACGGTTGATGTGAAAGTGGATTGGAAGGAGATTAGGAGCGGGTCCAATGATGGTTCTACTCTCTGCTTCCAGTAATTCCTCCAGTACGTCAAGCTTCGAGTTAATGTCCAGTAAATTGTTAACCATTTCCTCCGTCTGTTCGAAATTCCTGTGCACCATAGACACCTGTACAACCTCAAGCTGGCGGAACGCGTGAACGATAGACAACGCACCCTGCTGATCTGGTCAAAGGTTGACACAACATTTTGAGGGTCGGAGCACATCCTGTCCACAGTCTGCATCTCCTCCTTTATGACCTGAACGTTGTTTCGCGTCCCAAGCAATTTCGTGAGTCCTTCTCGTGTTGCATCAAGCTGTTCCTTAACGCCACTCTTGAGTCTGGCATCGATAGAGGCCTTCTCTTTCTCCAGTTTCTTCCGGAACGCTGATACTTTCAGAAGATCATCAGGAGACTGGAGGTACTCGCCGATAGCTTGCGCTGCAGATACCTGCGGGGCAGCCATGGGAGCTACGGCAGCCAGGCTGACCTCCTATATTCAAAGACCACTTTTACCAGGAAATGAGTTTGATTAGTGAATGAGTGGATCGAGGAATAAGTGAAAGTGACTGCGGAAATGTGACAGAGTCAATAGCAAAGTCAACGAAAGTCTGTAGGCGCTTATATATAATAGGCGCTCGTCGAACTTTCTTGGACAGGTCACACATTCAATCTCATGAACTTGCGATTTATTTCATGGCCTTCTTTGCAACGCCTAGGTCATTAGTGCGTCTGGGATGTCGACAAAGGCTGTTTCTCAGATCATTCAGCTCCGAGCATGCAATAGATAATGATATTGTAATAGTAGGAGGCGGGCCAGCAGGATTGGCTTTGGCAGCTGCCCTCGGTGCGTCGCTTTTTGGTTCACTGGTCTCACTCTTATTCGGGCACTATACGTAGCCTCGCACCCTACCGCCAAAAATTCCCTCAAAATTACGCTAATAGAAGCGGGGGGACTTGTCCAAAATACAAGATTGGGCCATGCCGTCGGATGTTTACTCAAACCGCGTCAGTTCCATCACAGACGCTTCTCGACATTTCTTGAACAGTGCGTGTACCTTGTGAAGGCACTCAATGTCAAAGCTAACGGTTTTCAGGGATTGGCATATGGGACTACGTCGAACATGCACGCACGAATCCTATTCACCAGATGCAGGTGCCGTCTCTGTAGAATGACATTGTCCTTTAGTGCTCAATCGTCTCATATTAGGTGTGGGACGGCATTTCTGGTGCTCGCATCACCTTTGACGCGTCGGAAATGCCGGAGTCGAGTGAAATGGCTCGGATGACAGAAAACCTAAACCTCCAGCGCGCCCTGCTAAGAAAGCTTTCGAGTACCCCGAGTGTCCAGGTAATTCAAAGCATCAAAGTCGAATCAATACAACGCGAGGCAGGTGACCGCAACAACTGGCCTGTCGTGCATCTTTCTAATGGCGCCATCCTGCGCGCAAGACTGCTGGTTGGCGCCGACGGGTTCAACTCTCCAGTAAGATCGTTCGCTGGGATCTCATCATATGGATGGTCATATGACACGCAAGCAGTCGTCGCGACGCTAAATCACGCGCCGCGAGGACCATTCCAAGCACCCAACAACACAGCTTACCAAAGATTCCTCCCGACGGGTCCGATTGCATTCCTGCCACTCTCCCCTTGCACCTCTTCGCTGGTATGGTCGACCAAACCCCATCTAGCAGCAGCGCTGAGCAAATCATCCCCTGGAGTTCTGGAGCAATTAATTAATGCCGCTTTCCGCCTCCCCGAGCTGTCTTTGCAGTACATCTACAGACGACTCCTCGAAGACACTACATCAAGCGAGGAGATCAAGAAGGAAGTCGCGTTCAGGGAACGCTCAGACGGTATTTCAAGCTACTCTGCATATGCATCCGCGACATCGATGGTTTCGGATGGTGGCATTCCCCCAAATGATGCGGATGCACTTCCTCTACTCGTGACATCAATTCAGCCGGGCACAATAGCAAGTTTTCCGCTTCGCTACAACCATGCTGAATCATATCTTGGAGAGGGTGCAGGGAGCCGCACGGTCTTGGTCGGGGATGCTGCGCACACCGTCCACCCGCTAGCAGGACAAGGCCTAAACCTGGGCCTCGGAGACGTCGATGCTCTATCAAGGTGTATCATACAAGCTCTGGCGCACGGCAGTGACATCGGTGAGATGCCTTTCATCCTGAGTTGTGCGCCCTTTAACTATCTGCTCAGGCTCATACACGGCTCTAATACCTTATGCGCGGGAACGCTACTTCGAGAACCACAAGGTGATGTCAGCAATCGACAAGCTGCACAAGGTCTACTCTTCTACGTCACAGCCGGTGGTGTGGGCCCGATCTGTGGGGCTTGAGGTGATCAACGAGCTTGACTCGATAAAAGCCGCGTTGATGACGAGCGCTGGAGCGCATTCTCGGTCGCAAAATGCAAGTGGATGGGACTTGTTTGCCAAGAGCGTCGAGAGTCTAGCAGGGGCTGCCAGTGCCTCGAAAGTGGTCGGCGGGATGGTTGGCGCAGGAATACAGGAGTTGACTAAGAATGCTGGCCAAAGATTATTTGGACGCCCTTGAACGCGTGTGCTTGTTGCAGATAAGTAGAGTCGATCCACACATCATGTTCTCATTGACCCTCGAGTTGTGAGCACACTACAGTTTATATCCGACGCAGTAAAGGAATGAAACCGTTTAACCTCAATTCCTTGAGGAATTTAAATAGTTCTGGAGAACTGTCTAGATATGGTGCTGGTCTTAAATGACACGGCATTTTCATAATCAGAAGTCAGGAATGAGACTCATTTCGGACAAGGTACAACCCTCACTGAGGCCTTGGTTGTGGCTGAGTTCCCTGGAAGAAATGCGTGGGTTCTATGTATTTGTCCTTGTTGAATCCTAAGGCTACTGACACATCACTAAGCCGGCGGCTTGCAAATGAAGGATGGTGAGGTCAGACGAAATTGAGCATGCTCCCTTCTTCGGACAGGCGGCCTTATCAGTATATCCGGTCTAACAAGCCCGCCGATTGACCGACCCGACACGGAAAGTATGACTCTTCTGCTATCGACACAGGAGTCATGTACAGGGGTTCTGGAGAAATATAAAAACGACTGTCAGGAGAGAAACCTCCCTCTCGTCAGAACTCATCGCTGCAAACTTAAATCGAGCACACACATTTATTTATTATCATGTCCCTTGTTCACTTCCACTACGACCCTTTCACCGAGTTCGAGCGCCTCTTCGACGATGCTTTCAGTGCCCGGTTCCGTCCTTCTGATGTCAGCCGAGCCGTCGAAGGCGGGTCTCGTGTCGCGACATTTCGTCCAAAGTTTGTGCATAAAAAGGGGCATCATCGCACCGCTAACTTTGAGTAGGATGGATTTGATCGAGAACAAAGATAGCAATGAAGTTACGGCTTTGTTTGATTTGCCTGGTGTAGAGAGGGGGGATGTCAAAATTGACGTACAGCAAAACCGCCTCATCATCTCAGGTGAGATGAAGGCAGAGGAAACGCGCCAAGATGGAGATTACGTCGTGCGCGAGCGCACATACGGAAATTTCTCTCGTACCTTGCAACTACCTATGGGAACCAAGGTGAGTCCAGGCTTACTACCATCATGGATCGAAGTTAACGTTACCTGCAGCCTGAGGAGGTCAAGGCAAAGATGGAGAAAGGAGTCTTGGCGGTTACTTTCCCGAAAGTTGGAAAGGAGCAGGAGCCCAAGACTGTTCAAATTCAGTGATCGCGCCGCTAAAAATGCTCCTGAAGAAACGTTGCTACTGAGGTCTTTTTTTCCATTGTACAATAGTAATCAATGCATTGTTGCGCTGTCGAGTGCCAGTGGTGGTTGAGTGATGTATAACTTAGTGTGATTCTAGGACATATTACCTAGACAACTCGTCTAGGATGTGGGAGAGCGTAATCGCTGATACTTGTTTCTCATGAAGGCCCACCACTGCGGTCCATACATGTAATACATTGCACCAAATGCCGCACCACCAAGATGAGCATAATGATCGAACATCCTGAAAGGCACCACCAAGATTAGCGATGCTCTGATGTACATATGAGTACCCACCTCCAGCCGCGTACGATGCCGATCATGTCAAGTATGACGAGACCACCAACTCCCGTTTGAATCGGTATCGAAACGAAAGGAGGGAAAATGAGGCTGACTTGGGCGTCCGGAAAGGCTAATGCGCTAACTGTCACAGCTGCATAAATGGCGCCGGACGCGCCTAACGATGGTAGAATCTCCCGCGGAGCAGTGGTTGCGACCTTTGCAGCTGTGCTAGATATTGCAGCTGCCGCTGGGGAATTCTTTATGACCGCAGAAGCGGTGTACTGGTTGATAAGGCGAGGGAAGAGAACTTTGCAAGCAGCAACGTGGCTGACCAAACCAGAAAACAGCCCAGCTTCGAAAGATGAGTAAACAAACAACTGAGACCGATACAGGCGCCCCACCGGAGATAAAGAAAGCAAGAAAATGCCACTTAGCAGTGGCTTCCTGTTGGTGTTCACCATGTTTGAGTTGCTCCAGGGTAAAATAGTGCGTGGCGGCCGAGCCTTATAAACGGAAGAAGTCAGAATGGTCCTATAAAACGTTATCCAGCGCACCGAAACTAGCGAGGGCCATTGAATTTGCTAACAGGTGGATGAAAGATTTATGACTAAACATGCTCGTTAGCAGAGTGTACGAGCGTCCCGACAACGGGTGGTGAGTGAAAGATCGGGTCATGAACGGCGCGAGTCGTGGTATCTTCCACATGAGATATATAGCCGTGTTGACGCCACAAATCAACCAGCACAATCTTCTACCCTCGGGGGCATCAAGGTATGACTGTGCAGCTTGAACGTAGACAGATAGAACGAGGTTGCGCAACGCAAGGGGCCACTCTGCCAGCGTATCCTTGAGCTGATTTACTTGCGTTTGCAGATACTGAAGAGAGGATGGTATGTATCATGAAGGACTTCGAACAAGAGAGTGAAACGCACCTTGCCCAGCTCTAGGTACTGAGCCTTTCTCATCTCCTCAGTAGTTGGGGGGCGCAGAGTCCATACGTGAGAGACAGATACGAGGCGTTTTGACCAGTATTCGGTGTCAATCTCGGTTTGACTTGTGGCTATCGAATACGCAAGTAAAGATCCACCGATAAAAAACTAAGAAGCCATAAGCCAGCTAAAGCATGAACGAATGGAAAATGAATGAATTTTGCTAACCAGAACTTGATTCCGTATTGTCGGCCGGGGAAATCGAGAGCCAAAAGACTCTACTTCAGTTGAACGGGCAACCTGGTCACGAAAAGTCGGCAGTATGCTCTGGGATGACTTTCCCGAAGTAAACCGCCCTATCCTTGGAAAATTACGTGGCAAAGATCGGACAAAAGAGCGACTCGAAGGATGAATGCATGACCGCAAACAACGAGACGTATTCAGGATGTTGGTAGTATAAAACATGACACTTCCGTGTGCATGCGTGTTGGGTTTGCCGACAGAAGATGTCTTAGCCAAATTGGGCGACGCGTATCATACATCTTCCGTTTTCGTCACCTATCAAAATGGCTTTATATATGTGAATCTAGCAGGTGAACACGAAGTTCAAGCGTTTGGCAAGTCGTCTCGGGCGTCTGGCCCATATCACAGAGGGAAAACAGCTCATGTTCTACTACATTTCGTTCTTGCGACCACCTCCCACCCAGGCCGCCTTATCTGGCGAACCCATCCACATCACCCCTCAAATTGCCAACGATCTACGAACAGAATATTACACAGATGTCCAAGATATATTCTATTCGTGGGCCTTGCAGTCGCCCACGCCAAGCTCGTCAGTGATAACAAAGCCTGTGAAGCTGACGAGCTGGAGGGCATCTACGATGTACAAGGAGATACCCGTCCCTCCCCCTCGAAATGCCTGTAATGGAGAGTACTGGCGTCTTATCCTTAGCTCTGGCACATCACGCAAAGATCAGGTACTTTCCCTTAACGATGAAAATCTGGGGCACCGGCCATTCCCCGTCCTCTCCGATCCTATCCTTTTCTCCACTCGCCCAAGCAAGGTTGTAAAGCAAGAGCGGATTCGAAGATCATATGCTTTAACCGAGACCAATAAAGACCACCCTACGATATTTCACATCATTGAACAAACCTCTTTTGATCTTGACAAGGCAAGTCATCCACATTCCCTTGCTGCAAGCAGCTTAGACGAAGTTCCACCAGAAAATATGGGACAGCGGTATTGGCCTTAGCTCTTGGTTAGTGCAACTTCATTTTGGCATGGTTTCCAACACCGCCCTGGTTTCAAAAGCGAAGAACGCACTCTTCGCCTCCAAGTGTGATGTTCTCGAGCTAGGTGAGAACTTTCAGCGAGGTAGTATTTCTCGCAGTGCTCAACTCTGAGTAGGCGCAGGGACAGGCATAGTCGCTATCGTTCTTGGCATTTTGCGAGGCTTGCTAGATTCACCTGTGTCATCAGGAAAAATTATAACCACTGATTTACGTGAGCAGTATGCGGCAGCTCTCAACGAATAAATCACTAATTGTGGTGCTCAGCCTCTGCTTTGCCGCTATTACAAAGCAATATTAACTCAAGTCGATCTCTCTACCACCCTGGGAACGCACCGGAGGGCGCTGTTCTCGACTGGGATGAACCTGACATTTCCACCCAGGTAGCGTCGTTTGTCAGTGGCATCGACGTGATCGTGTGAGTGCGTATCAACCCTGCATAGGCGAATATTTCGAGCTTGCATACCAGGATGGCAGATGTCACATACAACACTGCATCATTTCCTGCACTCATCGGAACACTCTCCTGGCTTATCAGGTTTTCAATGAATATCGCACCAACAAAACCTCCACTGATCATCCTTGGATACAAGGAACGAGATGTTGCAGAACGTACTCTTTGGGAAATGGCAGAGAAAATCGGCATACGTTTTGAGGAGGTCGCTCAAGTTCCTGGAGCAGAGGGCACACCTGTTGAGGTTTGGGTGGGGACGGTGTCGGTTAATACACAGTGAGATTACACTGTAGAGGCGCATAATCAGGAGTGACATTGGTTAGATCCGCGAAGTGTTGACTAGGCGAGGTACAAAACACTCTTGCGAACAAGTACAAAAGGCTATAATTGACAGAGAAAAATGAAATACGGGAGATGCAGGGTATGTAGTACTGTGGTGTTGGTATACTTAGATCTGTCAAAGTGGCGGCAGTGGCCTTCGACAGTGGGGACAAATATTCTAAAGAAATCGATTAATACGCAGTCTCATTCATTTATGTAGACCAATACCTTGATAGCAAGCCACTAGTCGATGGAGGAGATTAGCATAGAGAATCCAACAAAAAGCAACAAACGTACCTTCTCCAGACACTCCGTATGCTGCTCAACAGTATGAACGTGCCGTTTGCATATAAATGATATCAAGAACGCACAAATAGATGCTGGCAAGGTGCCAGACTGTAGCTTCGCCTTGCTCCGACCTTTCGCAGCAATCCACCAGTAACCTGCTCTAGCTGCTTCTCATCGTCGGTATGAATAGCCTCCATGCAAATGGCGCAGTCCCCGAGGGATTCGTCAGGCGCTTCTGGATCAGCGGCAGAAAGTGGTAATGCTGGATGATAGTCGTGCACTTGTGTATGAGCGAACTGAAAAGGTCAGCAAAAACGTGTGTACGACTGAAAAATGCAACCTACTCGTTTCGGGAGGAAGAACGCCGGTCCGAAACGCTGCTGAAGCAGTATGACGGCAACTTGTAGGAAGATAAACATCGCAAGATACCACATCCAGCCTAGTAAAGTATAAGTCAAACGGATTGATTCCTGACTTTGTACCTACGGCGAGGCTCGACATCGAGCACATTCTTTGGGCATGTCAAGAAGTCTGTTCATATGGATATGTTGGACATAACTCAACAACAAATGCACTGGTACTCACAAAGAGCATGGAAAAGTCGGCAGAGTGATGTGCCAATCAGGTACTCAGCGGTCAGTGCACTGCTCCTGCCTTTCTTCACCGATCGAACAATCTGTGGCAGCCAGAAAAGGGAGTACATGCTCGCCACAAATACCAGCGCCAGTGAAGGAGTCACGATGACTCGAACAATGAATGTTAGGAAGAAAAACATTCCGAGCCCTGGAAGAATGTCAGAAGTGAATATGATAACACCTCAATACATACATATCCGGGCTTGGGGATCAGAGCGAACGTGCTGAAACAATAAACTTATGAATGTCGGGCCAGTGGATCGAGGAGGGGCTGATGTTGGTATGGGTACACCCTGAGAAGGCAGCGACGGTTCCTGTTGTACTGGCCTTGGAGGAGGCGGAGCCACTGCATCCTCTGGAGCTTGAACTTGGTTAATGAGAATGGCATGTTGCTGAAAGGCCATCTCAGTCCGCGTAGCCCATCGAACAGTGAAGGATCACTCACAGATTCAAAAGCAAAAAGCACACAGGCAACGAATGCTGGAGCCACAAGCGACAAGGAAGGACGCCCGTTAGCAATGATGGCAAAAGTAATATGCCCGGCAAATGAGACAGAGTCCACGATGGATTGTGTAAGGAACGTCCATAGCGACACACGAGACAATCCAGCAGGAGTACGACTTCGATCAACTTGACGAGAAAGTAGTAGTAGCTGCACCAGGTACACAAAAGCTGAGATTCCGGCATCTGTCCAAAAACACGAATTAATAAATTGACTGAGCCAAGACCGAACATCCTAACATGTTGCAACCTTTCGGAAGAATAACTGAGACCTTGGGATACAAACACTCATTTAGGTCGCTAAACATGAAACATGGAACATTGAAGCCATACCTTAATCCTTCCGCGTCATGCAGGTTGTATAAAATGCCGCATTCTCGACTCAAAAGCACACCATTGAGCTTAAGAGGAGGACGTTTCACTGTCCATCTCCCAGTTGGCTTCTGTAATTCATCTTCAAGATCCTCCATGTCATTTACGGGTATCTCAGAAGGCGAAATTTGCGCGTAAACGCTGAATCCACAACCTCCTTGCGACTCCCCATCTACAAGCAAGTTAGAATGTGACAGACACGGAATGTAAATTGAACATACTGGTCGACTCCTGGTCGATAATACCTGCATCAATCATATCTTTCACCTTGTTAACTCTAGACATCAATTCAGGTTCTATTGTCCGAGCGGTATCATTCTGAAAAGCTTCCGGGACGAAGGTGGGCATGTAGCGGATGTCTATATGTCGACTAATATGACATCAGTTTCTGTCGACTGGGCGTCATGGCTAAGGACGCACCCGGTAGGTTCAGCAAAACCATATATAGACCCATTTGCGAGGAAGTGCACGCCTTCAAAATCTAGCTTCATGTCATCGGAGCTGGCGGGATGACGGACGTCAATTCTGCCCTGTGGGGATTTCAATTTTCGTGAAATGAAGTGATGGAAAGTAACCCACATGAACCATAGCGATCTTCTCAGTGACACCTTTCACACTGACTGGAGCCCGGTCCATTATACTCCATGAAATTTTGTCTGAGCCAGTCCAATTCCAAGAACCGAAGTGACTGACGAGCTCTGTCATGTTAGTGTCGCCCATGAACGTCTCAGCGTGCGCTCTCCATGGAAAGGTTGCAGAGGCAAGGCTGTGAGGGGTGATATTGTAGAAGTCGATCTCGCCGTGCGCAAATCCGGTCACGTTCGGAAAGTAAGATGCCCACTGTGGGTTAAGACGAGACCCAAAGGACATGAATGAGCCTACAAGAGGGGTGGCGGCGGCGTTCCTGTCTGGCTGCGCTTCCTCAGCATTCATCAGCAGCCAGAAGCAACTGAGCACGCACCATTGTAAAGTTAGATTCCGTCCCATTCAGCCAAGCAGTGAAGTTTGACAGCTGGTAGTTGAGGGATTGAAGAGCATCCTGGTAATGATTTCGAGCGAGAAATTCGTCTCCAGTGTGATTCGTGAGTATGAAGAGCATAAATATTAGGAACAGAAATGATGGAACAGAGCTCCTCTGTTGTGGTATTCTCCCTGGCTGCCCATCATTTTCGTCGTTGCGGTCCATAGATGTCGGTGGTACACATCCAAGACGTCGTGCCCACTCGTTGAGTCGTCACGGAAGCGCTGCTATTGATCACGTGCCATATGCAGCAACACTTTAGCCTAAGCCGCGATGAAGACAGCACCAGACAGCAAACGGTGGACCCATTTTCACTCAGCACTCCAGCTTGCGATATCACGCTCAGCACACAAATGGACGCGGGTATCAATGTCGCTCATATATACGCGTGGTTTAGACTAACGGTCGCGTAGATACGAAGATTTCCAGGAATGCTTCACGCTCTGGTGCAAGGAAGAGCCACACGGTGCAGAGGGTATCTTTAACACCGTCTCGAGACATATGGAGGATCAAATACACGTGAGTTTCATGTCTGAGTTTCCTGAAATGCACAATTTCTGAGACGGCCTCTTAGCAAAGTTGCGAGAATCTGTTCAAGGAGTTTAATGTGAGGGATAGTATCAACATCCTTCATGCCGTCGTCTCTGAGGCGAGAGCTCAAAAACAACGTGGGGAAATACATGGCAAGGATGTCTGGAGAGAAAACCTCGCACCGCGTGCTGCTGTTCGTGCACGTACTGTCCGGGTGATGGGATCTGAAGTAGAGCAACTACGAGCAGAACTTCAGGCTGTGAGTAGTTCTCAAATGCTATTATCTACCAAGTTTCCTGACTTCATGGCAGCTCGAGGAAGAAAACTCTGCTCTGTATGCCCAATGTGAGGATAACGACCAAAAGCAACGTGCTGCAGACGTTAAGACAGCGGAGCTATTGGATATCCTTGATGATGTGCGTGATTTCTCATTGGGATTATTTGGTGATTCTAAGGAACGCTAGGTTTACGCAAAGTGGAGTCAGCTCCCGCAGGATGAAATAGGCGTATGGGCTCTTGAATCAGCGGAGAACGTCGGCTTCGCACAACCACCATAGATTGATGCAGGCACGCCGTGGTTTGAGTTTGGGGCGATGCTGATGTCACAGTCCGTTCAAGTTTGCTTTTTTGGTTGAGGGTTACCATTGTACGGACTTTTGACTGCTTTCAGAGTTTTCTGATAGTGGCAAGAATATTGTATGCTATTAACATGCATCTCGGAAGCTCCTAATTGACATGATGTGTGCAACCACAAGTGATAATACCCAAGTCGTGCAAAGAATAACATCATCCTACCTATGGGAACTTCCTTCATGGACGATCACGTGGTGGGTTCCTTCTCAATTTCAATTTCACGTCGTGCTCCTGTACTGATAGAATGGCTCAGGTATGAGGTCGACAGGTTCCAGCTGATCGGCCAAGGGCATCCGATAGAGTTTACTTGGCGTGATTGACTTAGTCTGAGTGGTCGTCATCAAGGTTCTCCACGACTTTACCCCAGCTCCGACATCCAGAAGACTCGTCATGCTCACAACAACGGTTCTAGTACGTGACGCAGATTCAATTTTTGCATCAACTGTCACGAGTACGTTTCATTTGCTTATCACTGTATGTTTTGTACTGGACATTTTCAGCGAGAACGTATCTCGCAGGCAAGCATCTCGGGCACTATCATAAACGCACGCGACTATGCTCTCTTCTGGTCGATCCGATCTTTTCAGAGGAGGAATGCTTCAATGCTCTCCCTTCTCACGGAGCGAATCGTCTATGCACGGTCAAGTCTGATGGTAAGGAACTCTTCTCCGCGAGGGGCCAACTATCAGGCTCCCGCAAGACCTGGCATACCACGCTCCTTGCGCGACTTCGATTCGCGCCTGATGCAGAGGACCCGACCTTGAAATAGGAAGTATCATCCATCTTATCAAATGGATTGGCTACATACCTGTCTGTTTCCTGCACTGTTACTGTTCCAATGGACATAAGTATCGCCGATTTGCATTGTATGTACGGATATATCATGTTTTGTAACGAGCTCAAAGCTGATATTTTATATGATCAGATGGATGATGGGTGCGGTATACAACGACACGACTGGCATGTATGATAATACGTTTCTCAAGGTGCGCATATATTGGATGAAGCTGGCGTCCTTGGTCAAGTCCGAGAAACATTGTCGATTTTTCTCTTCTCAACTAATTTCACAACCACCGCAAATCACTTCATCAATTTGTTGTCATTTTGCTATGCTTCGTAACTTCATCCAAATATTCTCGATGATGCAACTCAACGCTCGTCGATGAGTCAATTGATGCGATATCAGAAGATGGATGCTCAGTCCCTTCGTCATCATGGGGTCCACAAAATTCCCTCGTCCCTGAAGAAAATATCGGCAGGAAAAGGCTAGGCTCGTTTGGAGCGGGAGGATCCTGTGTTACATGGGCGGGTCATATCGTAGGTCGAAATGATTCATCGTTCCAGTTACACATCCCTCGGCCGCGACGCGTGGCACCGGCAAGGTGATCAGCAAACCTGCGATATCAGTACATTTCCGGCCGGGCATCCAGGCGCCGACATACCTCACTTTCATGGATGTGTCCCACGACAAAGTTTACGATGCCTGTCTTTGGGATGTCATACTGGACGGGGAGATGATGGTGATCACCCGACCAACAATTGAGTTTGTGAGTGTATTTCTGTCTGTCCGGCTCACGAAGTTAATCATCTCACTGGAGTGGAAAATTGCAGGTCGAAAATGCACTGAGTCTATGTCTCCATGCAGTCATAAGTGTTGACGCAAATATTTAGAGAGGATTAATAAGGTTTCCTGTCAATAATACCTGTTGTTGGGCATATTGATGCACATATCTTGATCGTCGTCCACTCGTCTGCCGCCGCTCACAGCACATACCAGATACTTATGGATGCAAGGCCAACCAAACGCACCTCCCACGACAAAAAGTGCATTTCTATAAGTTGAGCGGGTCCAAAAACCGACCAAGCCAGTCATCACGTAGTCTCCACGAACGACGCTGAATAAGCCACATGATAAGACATCACACCGTACGGTCTGCAGGTGACGTGTCAGACATAGAAATCCACACCAAGGCCCCAGAGCCGTGCACGTGCCGGTCGATATGCCAGAGATGGAGGTGCATGCGCGTTGCGAGGATCGCAAGGATAAAGACCTCCAAACTGTGTGGGGGGTGTTGTTAGTAGAAATTCGCAAGGGAAGTTGGAGATGCATACTCTTCGAAAACGGAGTAGTACGCGGACTGGGGGTGCAGAATATCAACAACTCAATCATATTGAAGGGTGCTGGGGTTACGCACATCAGAAAATAGGATTGGCACAAGGATGTTCACGGTCGAGAGAACTTTCGGAACAATAATAATCACTGATGAGCACGGAAATATATACAAGTCCGGACTCACACAGACTGCATACATAGTAAAATATGTTATGCTTCATCAGGATGGCGTGAAGAGGGCCTTTGGCCGACCGCCAGCTCTTTATGGCACATGTGAGTGAGAGAGAGGCCAGTCCTGAGAATAGCGTCAGTCAGCAAGCGTTTGTAATGTACGCTCCAAGTTCCCAGTGACATACCCAGTTGCAACACAAATATCAAAAGAAACGGCATGAAGAACTGGACGCTGCGAGAGCTCCGGTAGCATCCTGTGATACCTGGGATCGTGCTAGTCATGACTATCAAAGTGGAGTGAACATGCGCCAATAGTAGCGGGCGAAGGTGAGAGCACAAACCATTGGAAGTGGCAATAGCGGAAAACCAAATGCTGTTGAATGATACGAAGATAGCCTGACTGATCCATCAACCATGAACTTGGGTATGGGGAGGGGACGGGACTGACAAAGAGGGTCGACGACATGACAACGAGTATCATTCTATTTTTGTTCCAGAGTGCGTACGTTCTGAGAACAAAAAAAACTGGATGAATCGGATCAGGAGCACGTATACATCGCGAGTAAGGAGATATACATTCAGAGCAAGTGACTGAGATCACTCCGAAGCCTGTGAGGGGAAATAGCAGCGCTTGGAAAGGATGCGCATGCAGCATGTACCGTGCACGTACCTGAGTATAAATTGATCAACATCCGGCATTTCTGGCAGAGTTGTGCAGTGAGCACCCTTCATCAGCCGGTAAGTTTGCTGCGTGTTTACATACATTTGAGTTCTCGTTCGGAGTGAAGTTCACTGAAGCACAGCATGTCAATTCATTATCGGGGGATGTATGCTGGAGCTGGACGCACAATATAGGTTTGTGGTCATGAGAAAAAAAGGAAAGTATCGCGTAATGATATAAAGGACTTTGACTTTGGTCCAGCGTGACTGGAGCAGGAATGTCCACTTTGAACAGCAAGTTATCGATGTAAAAACAGAGGCGTATTATAGAAAGAAGTATATTACTTACCTCTGCGTGAAGTGTACAAACATAATCGTAGGTCTGGATGAACAAGTTTCACGGCGGTACTACAGGAATAGGTCGGGACAAGCCTACCCAGAATGTAGCCATCGCCGCTGAGATGTCACATTAGAACGAGTAAGAGGTAGTTCAGACAGTACGCACTGTATAGGTACTGGTAAAATATGGAATACCTGTTATTATGTTTCCATAATATTAAGAAAGTGGCGCACCGCTAAGTAATGCAGACTCGTGGCTGCTGCGACATCATCAGCCAAATACTCCATCTGGATTCTGCAGTCGTTCGAGAGGTGAAAAAAGGGCCAAGTTGACAGGGTCGCGGGCTGCACTGACAGAATCATATATAAGATCCGATAATGAAGTCTGATGTTTCATCATCATATGATTGGCGCTCATTAGTAGCAAGGTGCCTGTAAATTTAGGATATACACTAGAGCCTATGAGGGCAGAGAGCGGTCATGAGCCTATGAGGGCAGAGGGCGGTCATGCTGCGCCCAATTACTGTGATGATGATACGAGGATAAGGAGCGCATTTTCTACCAACAAAATTAATCAAGGTCAAAAGTTAACGGCGATACCCGCTACATGAAAAAAAGATGTTCACCCAAGTACTTAGCAGCAACTGGTTTCGATCCAGTGACCTCAGGGTTATGAGCCCTGCACGCTTCCACTGCGTCATGCTGCTGATGATCAACTTGAGGCTATTAACACACTTGACCCTTTTTCGTCAAAATTAGCTTTTCTCCCCTTTTGACATCCAATCTCTCATAACACCATGAGCACCGAGCGGAAGGCAGCACCAAATGTAAATGCATTATGGACGTATCTTCTCCAGAAGGATCTCCCTGCGTCCAACGACTTTGCCGCTATACCCATGATTCCTGCAGTAGCACCAGTCGATAGGACCAACACATCCATGCGAATGCTCATTCACGACATGCAGGCGACCCTCGAAAAGTTCTCCACGAGAGTGGATACGCTGCTCGCTAACGTCCAGGACGTCAAGAATGAAGCGGTAAACTTCAACCGGATATCAGAGAATGAACGTGAACGTGTGCTCGACGAGATCTCGAATAGCTGTGAGTGTGCATTTGGATTATATGCTTTGGCAAACCATTTGAAATGTCTGTAAAACGAAAACGAGACGATCTAATCACTCCTTTTAGCAAAGAAAGTGCAAACCGAGTTGAAGGCTTGCATCGGTGTACCATCACAAGCATCAGCTCTCGAATTGGTCCAGAAATCACAATCTTTAACGGAAAACAGCATACAAGCACTAGACAAGCGCATAGATGCGATTCAGATGGTATTTCATGTTTTTGCTACCATGCTCGCTTTTTCTCTAGTACACTCATCTGACAAACCATGATTTCACAGCTCATTCAATCCCAGAATCATGCTATGCAAGCTATACAGGACCAGCAGCATTCAATACTAACTGCGGTACTCCCCCTTCTTCCACTTACACAAGCCTTCCCATTGCATGTAGACCAGCTCAAAACTTCTATAGCCGATAACGTCTCATCCAGCATGTCAAGCCTGAGCCGCGATATAGACGGCATGAAGTCCACTTTATCCAGTCTATCCGCTCGAGCTCCTTCTGACACCATACGAGGTGTTTACCAGCCAGCTCTAGGACTTACACCCCCTCGTCGTTCTGGGGATTCCACCCGCAAGCGCGCCAATTCTTGGTTAGATCGAGGCGATACAGTTCCAGGCCCCTCCCAAACCAATCGGTCCCACTCTTTTGCCCCGATGCATAGCCCTCGCATAGATCGTCACAAGAAACCACGATTGGATAGCATATTGCCAACCGGCTCTCCTCGACTCATGAAACAGACATCTCATACGGCGAATCCCCCAGAAAAATACGCCCTTGATTTGCGTGGGTCATCAAATGCCGATGGGTTGGTTTCTCCCGCTCGTGGCCTCGTGACCAACAACGGCTACCCTGCAGCCCCAAGGCCCAAACACTCCACAAGGATGCCTCTCGCTGACATATTGCCTTCTGCTCTAGTCAATAAAGTTACAGCGTCTCCAAAGCCTGTCGATTCTGTCCCACCATCTGCCAACGAGAAATATAGGAAGAGAACAACGGAATCGCCACCTCGAGTTCTACCCATCCCTCCGCAGCCGATCTCGAAGGCTATCAAGTTGGAAGAAGTTCTTCGCTCGCCCTTGAGATGTTATATCTCCATCCCGCCGTCACCACTATCGTCTTTGTCTCCGTCTCCGTCCCCAGCCCCGGCCCAATCCGTTTTGAAAAATCAGGTTCACCATGCTACAGGTGGAATAGCGCGGCGCCAAGTCACATTCGCTGCGCCGTCTCAGACATTCACCTCGTCCACCCTTCCTGGTCCTGCAGTACCGTCATTACCTACGCTTGATTCCATGTCCGCATCAATGAGTTTGCGTGATCGGCGCGCACAGATGTCTATGGTGAGTACCAGTGCATGTTCGCGGGACGGTTGGCTCAACCATGTGCTTCGAAGCTCGGGCGTACTGCTTCCAGTGTAAAGCGCTTCATCCCTCTGAGTTCCTCCTCCGATGAAGAAGGCTGAAAACCGCATACATTTTCTTTGCTCTTCTCTTTTTGCTGTTTAATACCCATTATCACCACTTGTAGATAAGATAAATGATGTCCAACGATACTCAAATCTGCTCGAGAGGGCTCATCTTCGAATCACATGTCTTTGACTTGTTCCTCCAGCCATTCCCACAGTGCCTTGCCGAGTTGAGCGTCTTGAGTTTCTTGCCTAGGCGACCTGACGCGAGCCCACGGCACGAGATACTAGAGATATTTCAGCACCACAACATGAATCGAGTTCCATCTCGAGATTCACCTTGCCGTTCAAGCTAGCAGCTTCTGGGGATGTAGCAGCATACAGCTGCGTAAGCGCGCCTTGAGACGTTTCATACAGTACCACATTGGCCTGACAACCCCATTAGCATTGAAAATTACTCGAGGACTCGGTGGATTACTAAAATCTGCTTGACAATACTTGGAAGTTGAGGCTCAACGTGACGCTGCAGGTCCGACTTGATATTACCAGGATTCAGCGCCGTCGAAATAATACCCTGGTCTCCGTATCGCTTCGCCAATTCAAGAGCAAGCACGACATTCCCCTGTATCGTGGTCAACTTCATTCCACAACGAGAACGAGAATGACTTGCGAATTTGCTTTGATTGTAAAGGCCGGCCGTTGAGCATTTCTTTCGAGCCGGGCCATCTTTGAAGGTGTTAAAATCAAGACCCCCAAATAAATGGGCGCAGGAAGCGACGTTCACTACGCGCACATTCCCTTCAGAAGTGGATTTAGCCGTCGAGGTTAGAATTGGGAGCAGGAGCTTTGTGAAGTAGTAGTGGCCTAAAAGGTATCAGCCCCTGGTCATCTCAATGCCATTGTCAAGTTTCTCACCAAGGACGTTCGTTCCAAATTGGAGATCATAGCCGTCTGCAGTCACTAGCTCGACCGGCGATGCCATAACACCACTCGTGATGTTCAGTACCATGGATTGCGCCAAGGTAAAAATTTGACTTACGCGTTGTTTATAAGGATGTGAAGCTGTGTCTCTTTGCTGTCGAATAGGTCAATTCGAAGCTGGTAAATTCTTGAACAGCGCATCACTTACCTCAGGAACTCTTCAGCAGATGCCTTGATTGTTTTCAGGTTTGCAAGGTCAAGTGTCAAGAATATTGCCTCATTTCCAGTCTCCTGCTTCAGTTGACGAATAGCCTCCTCTGAAGAAGCCTGGTTGCGAGCCGCTATATAAACTTTGGCGCCATGTGCAAGTAGAGCCTTGACGTTCACGTCAACCTAAATGCTCAGTATCGTTTTTGAAGAAAACAAAATCACCTTCGCAGTCTCCTTTCCGATACCCGTATTGGCACCAGTCACAATGACTACTTTTCCCGTCAGGTCTGGAATTTGGTCAACGGAATAAGAGGTCTTTGGAGGCGCCGCGTCAATGAGATAAGATATAACACTGCCCATTGCTGCCTCTGGGAAGAATTCTGGTCACGGTGGAACTGGAGTAGGCTACACTGGCAACTTGAAGTGTCTATTTATCCCTATCCAAGACCCTAACCCCAGTGTGGGGTTTTTGCCACGGACTCGGATACTACTAGTTCCTTTCCTCACAACCATCGTTAATTTTGATTCAAAGATACCACTGCAAACGAATGTATGGGTGAGAATTTGATCTACGAACGTTCGCCACGCAGTCGATTATTGTGCGAATTATATAACAAGGTTGTTGGGTTGAACACTATGACAGCCAAGTCAAAACCGGAGGCAAGTTAGTGGCCGTATCTGCGACAGAAATATAGACAAATTCGGTGGGGCTAGCGCAATGTTGGAAGGGACATTGACCGACTTTGGTAAGGTGGACAATTGGATGTGCACCTAACGTTCATTTGGTCACACCCAAATAGGGTCGAACCCTGCCCTAGCTATAGTGCGTGTCTCGACAGCAAGTAAGCGGTCTCAACTTTTAAGTTTTTTTTTATCCGTGTTTATTGTCCTGTGGGGCGGAGCCCTATGGTGGACATTACGTACTGTATGGTACTCTATGTTAGTGGGTCGTGTACAATGAAATCACATCTCTGCAATGGTCCGGGCTGAGCGCTGATTAATGATTGGCGAGGACGGTTACTTTTAAGTTGAAAAAGTGATGATGCATACGCACTATATGCAACCACATGCGTCGAATATACAAGCCCGCTTAGCTCAGTGGTAGAGCGCGTCACTTGTAACGGATCATCGGATCCGAGAGATGATGAGGTCGGTTGTTCAATCCAGCCAGTGGGCAATTGTTTTGTTTTGCTCAGTTCTTCCTAATTAGCTGTACTCTTGCTTGCTTGAGTTCCCATAATCTAGGCTTTCAGTATGTAACGGTTATGAGGCGCGGCAACTGACTACTTTACACTGGTCTTGATTTTTGCATATCAACTATCACGTCTTATATTGCATTGGGGTCTGGAGACTAGTAAATTGATAAACATCTATGATCTAATTACTGATCCGCAAAACACTGGCATGTAACAGGTTTCAAGAACAAATTATGGAAAAGCGCATGGACATGATAATCATATCACTTGCAGTCACTATATTACATCAAGCCGCTCCTCAGCGCTCAGCGCGCGCCGCCACGGTCTCCAATTCTAGCCACAGGAGGCATGTTTGTCAACCCACACATTCTCGACACCATTAACACTCGAGACATTGGTGTCAAGCAGCTGTATTATGACTGCTAGAGAGGATAACGAGTCGCTGACTGGGTGGGATGGCATGCTCTGCTGGCGACTCCACACCACCTGCTAGAATGCCCACACGCATCATCCCAAGCAGCTACATGACGTAACAGAGTAAGTTCATAATGGTCAACGGAGAATCAAAGTCTGTCATTAGCATCATTGCATAAGCAAGGAATGGCATGGTACGCACGTTATGCGCTGCGTGAGAGTGAGCGTAGACACCGCCAAAAAAAGATGCCGTCATGTCTTTCCCAGAGTTTTGTTTGAGTATAACGGGTCCTCCCGGATGGCTGTCAAGGAACATGGACACGTCGTGGATAAAACCCGAGATGAGGAGAAGGGTCCGAGACTGGGACTCTTCCTGGACTGTTTGCAAAGTGCATTGCAGATCGATAAGCGATATTTCAACGTGTGCGAACATGGTGTCACTCACAGGTTTCCCACGTAACCACAGGAAGTTCTTGCGGAGGCACGGGCCATTCAATTGAGTCCTGAACGTCTTTGAGAGCCTTAAGCTTCATCGTGAGTGCGCCCTTTTCAATTTCGTTGCTTGGGAAAACGCGGAGATGGGAGGCGAGACCGATATAGTGGCATACACCGATAAACCACTTGGTTGGGTCATACTGATACCATCGGAATGCATTCCTGGTGAAAAGGCCATGAATTATGTCAGTGGCGTTGAGAACAGCGCAATGGATATCAACTGTTACCTGTAATCCATGGGAAACTGATGGTGGAAGTTATGGTACCCTTCTCCCATCGTGAGAACAGCTGATAAAAGATGGTCGCGGGGAGTATGCTTGTCATCGTACGGCGTGGTTCCGAGATAATGGGCAATGGAGTTGATGCAAAAAGTGCACTGGGGTTCAGGTCAAGTTTAGTTTAGTCTTCGATGAAAAACACGGAACTCACGTGATGACACGCGGTCATACGGACTGCACCAACGAAAAAGAATCCGCCTTTCCAGTCTCCCCACAATAAACCAGGAATGACCATTGGAAGCAAGTACCCGAAAATGGTCAGGATGACAAAGTACCATCGGTGTTGCCACTGTACGAGAGGGTCCTTGTACAAGTCAGAGACATCAGCTGGCCCTGGTTTCAAGTCTGACTCAAAAATAATCCATCCAATGTGCGTCCAGAGGAGGCCCCGTTCTGAGTTGTACGGGTCAAGATCCGTATCGGTATGCCTGTGGTGAGAACGGTGCCGGCGCGCCCACCAGTAACACGAGCCTTGCACTGCACTCGCCCCTGCTAGGATGAGGAATACCTGCAAAGGGAACGAAGCGTTATATGACCTGTGTGACCAAAGCCGATGGTATCCTGGAGTGACACGTTCTGATGACATTCCATGAAGATTATCATCACCACTCACCAGCAGTGATACCTGGTGGAGCACGTTCAGCAGTCGGAAGAAGTGACTATTGCAGAACACCTACCAAGCATGGAATAGATATAATAGAGGGTAGTGCAAACGACAGTCTTCCAAAGGATGGGAACATAAAGCAAGCCGTACAGCGAAAGAATTGGTGTAATGACAAGGACAGAAAGGTTGAACCATCGTATGCCAGTGATGGTAGGAAAGCCATGGGTCACGTTTTTAATGAACTGCATTATAAAAAGGCTTGTCACCACCAGCAACACTAGCAGAAGAAGGTGTGACCAAGAAGCACAGAAGGACGGTGGTCGTACTCGTTACCGGGAGAAGGATTATATATCACCTTGCGACGGTGGGACAGCCATACATGATTTTCTCCTCCAGATTATGTACCGTTGAGACATGGCATCATAAAGGCCGGGTGTGACTGATCTGATCGGGCAACGAAGATTAGTGGATGAGATGTTGTCGTGTGTAAAGTGTAACTCAAAGTTAGCTCGTGGAAGACAAAGGCACTACTTGTGAAACTCAAATTCCTGTGGAATAGTGAGCCTGTCATTATTATCGACGTTTGATCCGAGACAACGAAATGACAGCCTTGGGCACTCACGCACATGTTTCCAGCGCCGAGAACATGTTGCTCAAGGCATCCGAGTCGTCCCGCGGAAGCAATGGACCATAGTTCAGTTGAGTGCCAAAGAATATCTATGACGGTCATGCTGTCAAGAGATAGATAGTTGACGAGGCTTACACTGATTCGTCCAACACTCGTCTCTGTTGGCAAAGAACAAAAGAGTGAAATGAATCACACTGCTAAGCATTACTTCGGAACTATATGTATCAGTAGTCTTAAATTAGTGGTGCCGTGCATTCAATAGATCCGATTACCGGCCCATCAACAATTGAAATGTCAGACCATGACACGCCGTTTGACTAGTACGTATATCCCTCCTTGATCCCTCCCTTGTTTTATTCAATAAGGTATTCGCATGTCAAGTTGAGACCGACACCGCCATCATGATACTACACAATCATCCCCCGCTGTCGAGTGGGCACATTCCAGGGCAATCGGAGGGGAAAGGCCGCAAGAATAGTGTCAGAAGCACACTTGGCTGATAGAATGTACGGTGAATATAGGAGGGAGGAGGCGGAAGGTGGTATGATGCCCACTCGCAAACTGGTAGACTGCCGTCGAATTCCGGTCGATGCGGTAGGAAGGCATTTCGTACCATCCACTGTCCGATCAAAAATCCCACACCTTTTACGCAACAGACCCTCCACAACCCAGGAAGAAGAGATTTGCGAAGCTCAAGCACAAGCGAAAAGCTACCGCGCAACTCGTACGACGCTCATACGTGCAGACCTTCAAGTTTGTTTTCCCTGGACCAAAGTGAGGGACAGGGTCCCACCAGCTTATACAGGCGGACGTGAATGAAGTTGCCCCAAAGGAAACTATGCACGTCATCCCTTCTATATCAAGTCCAACTACATGATCAGTATAGTAAGGTCAACAAATGATATGGTACGCACAAGAGAGAGATGAATCCAGAAATTAAGATGCGCCGTACCACACAATCCAGCAATGGAAGCCCATGCGTCCTCCACCAGAATCTTTGTGTAGTCGGAACCAGACACAAAAAATGAGCCCCAAGTGTCATTCCCTGCACAACGCTCGTCACCTTTGACCCTGATGACATAGAATATCAATATGATGGATTATGCGCCTACCCGTCATCTGGAATATTCCAGACGACAGCTCCATCTTTGCTGAGGATGGTGGCCTTTCGAATCAACAAGCACTTGCGCTAAGCTCTAAAAACGAGCCGACTACTCCGTTGTAGGTGCGCCATTAGTAGGGCGTAATGTCCAAGTCGGTGGAAATTTCTGCAGGGTTCAAGTTGACAGATAGCCGCTCAATAATCACTGACCACCTCCTGGCAGGTCGTAATAATACTCCATCATGCTGTGGAGAATGGCCATTGCAATACCTTTTTCTAAGATACCTAAAACAGGTAAAGAAGTAGGATAGTCGGCAACTGCTGCTCCTGAGGCCTAAGGCCTGAGTCCTTCAATGCGAGTCAGGCTGGGGCCGCCGCTGAGCGCCCTTTTGTCAGTTTCAGGTCTAGGAAGGTTTTGTCGCACGCGAATTTTTGTCCTTTGATTTGTACCTCATTATGCCTGAAGGGTCCAAGTGAGACCCTGGCCACCTCGCCACTAGCCCTGACTCGGACGTGGAACGTTGAACCTCTCATATGCACCGTTGTGCAAGCCAGCTGGTGAGGCTATGATTGTATCGAGGTTAGTAGTAGTACTGCCATAGTGCCTCAACTCGGTTCCGCGAGTGCTAGTGACGTCTTATAAATATGGCACCTTCCATAAAACGGGCGCATCTGAGACAGCGATCTGCTATCTTGTAACTTGACACCCGACTTCCACAATCTCTGTCTTACTATTCTTCTATTGCAACAATGGTACACCTCCATAAATCCGAGCTCAATAAGCCAGGTGGCGTTGAGGGTTCCGGCCAAATAGGGATGCAGGGAATGGAGAAATTGGATGGCGGGATTGCCGAGGCCTTCAAAGAGAGCGTAGAACGTTCCAATCCAGAACATCCTGATAATCGCAATGATGTCACCCAGGGCATTCATGGGCATATCCAACACTTTGCGCCCGGCCACCACTCCTGGCTGAACAAATTCGTGCCTCAGCTGCAAGCCCTCGCAGCCAAGTATCATGTCGGCAACTACGTCGCAATCAGAGGCACCAATGAACGAATTTTCGAAAGCATGCCAATCTACGCGCGTTTGGGCATGCATCTCCTATTTTATGGGAAAGAGCAGGTGAAGCTTTTGGAAGGAAACAAGCGCGTCGAGGAACTCCTGATGGAGCAGAGCAAGCGCGAGGGGCAGATCTATGACTCGCCAGAGTCTATAAAGAACATCCCGTCATTCATACGCACTTACAACATCGACACAAGCGAGCTGCTGTACCCGCCCGAAAGCCCAGCATACAAGAATTTCAATGACTTTTTCTACCGGAAACTCAAGCCTGAAGCCCGCCCTGTGCAGAATCCTGATCATGAATTCTGCAGCGCTGCCGACTGTCGGCTTGTCGTATACCCTACAGTGCACAATGCGCAGACTTTTTGGATCAAGGGGGACGAATTCACAGTTCCTGCCCTCCTAGGATTAGACAAATCCGATCCACTCTGTCGGGCGCTTGAAGGTGGCTCTCTCGCGTCATTCCGCCTTGCGCCTTCAGATTATCACCGCTTTCATTCGCTTGCGGATGCCACTGTTGTTGGTGAACCAAGGGATATTCCTGGACAGTATTATACAGGTGAGGGGCGCCACCTCCAGGACTCAGAGAGAATGGAAATTCACCCTCTGCAGTCAACCCTCAGGCAGTGAACGAGAAAAATCTCGACGTGCTATCTGCCAACAAGAGATCGGTTCTCGTCCTGAACCACGACGCGACGAATAAGAAGATCGCGTTTGTTGCAGTCGGTGCCTTGCTCGTCGGAAGCATCAAGTGGACTGTTTCGGTAAGTCCACCGAATAAGGCCCTCTAACATGCCGAACTCACTCCCATCAGGCGGGTTCCAAGGTTCAGCGCGGAGATGAACTTGGGTTCTTCGCGTACGGAGGCAGCACTGTCGTTGCTATCCTTGAGCCGGGGATGGTTGAGTGGGATTCCGATCTTGTTGCCAACTCTTCGCCGCTGAAGCTGGGTCAACTTGGAACCGAGACTATGGTGAAAGTTGGTTGGTCTGTTGGGAAGGTGCCCGGCGATAAGAAGTGAACAGAAACTCTCTATGAAAGGTCATGATTTATTAAATGTGAGCGCTTTTTATTTTCCAAATGATGTATCATCACGACCTTTGAACGATTCAAATACGTGCATAAGTACGCGAGTTTGCAAGTAGTTCACGCAAGTCCATCTCTCCACGGGCAAAACTGAAAAGGAAGACAAAATAGAATGGGGTTCAAACGTATTAGGCGATGCACTGGCCGTGACTCCAAAGCTTGGTCATTTTAGGTGGCCCCTGAGGCCTCACCCGTCGCCAGCATCTCGTAATAATTCGTTCTTTCAGACCCCGATATTTCAAGGACGCAATCTGCTTTAAGCCTAGTACGTGCTCTGATAAAGTGTTTCATCGCCAACACCTCTAGACCCCCCGTTCGCATTACAATGCTTTCCCCATACCACTACCCCACTACACTGTAACCTCTCCGTCACGGCGATCATTAATCACAACAATACTGATCGGCCAGGACACCGTTCAAGGTGCAACCTCTGGTGTCCGCGACAAATCCTGGGCACGTTGTCCCACACGCTGCCCAAGTGCAGGTAGTCTCTGAGCCGGGCATGGCTCGTGCACTAAGAGGACTGACGGCTGTCAATGCCACTATAATAATCGTCAAGAAGTTCATCTAGACCATCAGTGTCATAAGTTGGATCCACAGGTCGGTGAGTTGACTCTCACCGTCAAAAGCGCGAGTGTATAACTGGTGTCAAGATAAAGGATGGGTTTGTTTTTTGTCCTGTTGTTCGTCAGTTCAGTGCTCACGCACTTTATAGCTGTTGCTCGTCAAAATATTAATTCCTGGGTTCAAACTCAGCCTTCACGCCAGCATCATGAGCATGCGGAACCACCAGTTGACCCTCCATTAAGCCGACGGCCGCATGAACGAACATCGGAATTGGTTTAGACCATTCAAAATTGATTTGTGGCTGCTGCATCATTGCTTGTCCGCATTGCATCGGGCAGCAGGGGGACAATTTTCGAGTCTCGAGTCCTCTCGCGATCATCTGCATCGATATCAGCAAGCTAAGTATTTCACACCATCCTTCGAGTTCATTAACGCTGTGGTGCCAAGCCACTGTCGCGTTTCGGTGACCAACGGCTCATTCATATGCATGTCCGACAGGAGCGCGCCTACGGCAAACTCAGGTATGCAAGCACTCCACTACTCGCGGAACCACTGGTCAGACAGGGTCAGACAATCCAAAAACTCGCATAATTATTCTGTCTCAATGAATATTCTACCTCACCATATACTATTGTTATCCATATTTAACGCCATGACACATCATCTGAATCAACCTCGGATTCCTTCCTTGCAAGCGCCGTCTCCTCTTCGAGTTCAACACCGTCTGCTGCCTCCAATTTCCCCTTCGTTTTACTGTACATACATTTGTAGAGTATTCAATAGTAGCCGACGCCCCACGCTTGTACTGTTCCCATTGCAATCGCCATTCATTCATTCAATACAGCCCTTCTCGGATCTCCAAGATACCTCGCGGATGGTGTATCTCGGTGATCGCATCAAGTTCTGCCGTTTTGAGGTCCGCTTGTCTCCTTCACTGCCTCTCTACCTGCAACCTGAAACGCCACAAGGGCATCCCATGCACGTCCAGACGTTATGCTATCCATCGCTAGCGCAACCCCTTCTTTGAAGTCCGAAGCCAAGCCTGCAACAACCAAAAGCGCCGATGCATTCAACAATACAAAGTGCAGAACGGGTATCAGCGACTCCGGTATGTCATTACCCGAGTTCAGGAGCGCCCTGAATGTCCCTGCATTCTCTGTCGGTGTTCCGCCAGCTACGGATGTGAGTGGATGGATGCCAAGTCCGAAAAGGTGTGGGTGCAAACGAATTTCCGTAATTTTGCCATCCTCCAATTGCCACGCGTACGTGTCGCCGGCACAGCTAATCTCATCAAGTCCTTCGGCTCCGCATACCACGAGAGCGCGCTCGACGCCGCCGTCACGGAGGGACTGAGCGAACGTAGAACCAAGTTCACGCTCAGCTACGCCTAAAACCATTCCTCGTGGACATGCAGGGTTTATAAGGGGTCCAAGGACATTGAAGAGCGTTCTGAAGGGTAAGGACTTGCGGTATGGTGCAATCATAGCGAGTGCAGGATGGTAATGAGGGGCGAGGATGAAAGTGAATGGCACCTTAGATATGGGGAAGGGAATGCCTAGTGTAGGGGCAGCAAATGAACAATCGAGGGATTGTAAAAGATCTGCCGATCCAGATGAAGACGTGGAAGCCCTGCTTCCATGCTTGTTGTTTGACTCATTAGCTAATTAACTACAGCGATGCAAAACGATCTTACCTTGATTACTCGAGCACCTGCGCCTGCAGCAACGACGGCTGCTGTGGTACTGACGTTGAACGTATTGTGACCATCTCCTCCAGTTCCAACGATATCGACAACGAAATCCGTGTCTCCATCTTCGATGTCTGCTTGTAACGCGCGCGCTCTTAGAACTTCAGCAGCTGCAGCGAGAGACTCTGGGCGTCTTTCTACTCTTCCTATGTGGAGGGCAGTGAGGAATGCACCTATTTGTGCGGGAAGGACAGCATTGGGGGTAAACAGATGATGGAGTGCAAATTTAAGGTCTTCTGGAGTGAAATACTCGGGAGTCTTGACGAGTTTTCCAAGCAGAACTTTGAAGGAATCGGGAGTATATTCTGTCATATGATCAAGTAATTTATGTGCACACCCACACACGCAAACAAGGTACACAGTGTTATGTAAGTAGCGTAAGTTACAACTCCATTATAACTCGCTCCAGGAGCCATTCCTTAATTGTTGGGTCAAATACGACGACGGGAACTTTCACCTGACACGCCGTGACGTCCATCTGCTCGTATTTCCGCCTGTGATATTCTGCGAAGGTGCCTTTGTCCACGATACGGATGGTAGGCCTTCTTGACCTGCCTTGCCAAACAACTATGCGATAATCATCGCTTGCTGTGACGAGGTTATCAAACAGGTGCTTGACTGCCATTCTCGCGTCCTGTCCTGTGAGTATCATTAGTACGGTTACGTGAAAGAGCGTTGAAGCAAGCACGAACTTAATTCCCCTGCAAGCTCTACCAAGTACCCATAAGTAACAGGGGTGTCTCGATCATCTAGCACAATAGTGAAAGCCACGATCTGGCCAATCGATTGTTGAGCGGCAGAGACGATCGCGTTCGTCAACTGCGACTCTGTACACGACGCCCCAAATGCCACTTCAAGCGAGTCACTTCCTTGGCGGGCATTTCAGCTGCCAAGCTTAAAATTAATGGCATCACAGCTTACTCTCGCCTATGAAGGTAATTGATAACAGGCAGGCCGTCATCCGGAGCGAAACCTTTAACCATGATCACATCACCAAGGCGGTATCTCCACAAGCCACTGCGGGTCGTCACGATGGGCTCGTAATGTCCACCAGTCACAAGTTCCGACTAGGCGGGGATGAGCAGAAAAAGGTAAGATGGAGTCAATGACTCCTACAGCGGACAATACGTGGTCTTCGCCGGAACGCACGTCCCGAAATTCGATGACCCCATCTCTAAACGATACTTTGAAGTCAGTATTAGAGTTGCCTTCATGGTATGTCTGCGCGACACGGCATTCTGAACTACCATACCCATAAGACTGGATAGGGACAGAAGGTCCAAGGAGGTGAATAACCTTGTGTTGCTAACTGTCAGTTGAATAGTAAACCTTCCACACTTGACGTGCCTTTGGAACAGAAATAGCAGCATGACCTCCAGTAATCCCAACGAATCGTTTCAAGTCAGGCCACACGCGGACTGCCCAGCCCTGGATGACAGGAGGCCCAATTTCGCGAAGTTCGGCAGCACGGACAGGGTTAGGAGTAAGATGTTTCTGAGGACAACTTGTGAGCTCCACTTCAGTGTAATGTAGTTATTAGCAAAAATATGACCTCTAAGGGTGCTCGCAGATCGCCTAGATCTTCGATATCCGGGATGATACCCTTCTCGATGCATTCGACAAGTAAGGGCCATTCGTCTTCCACGTGCTGCAAAAAGATGACGAATATATTGGCGAATAAGAAGCGGATGGTTGTCACTCGACGGTCCGCCAGTGCAAATAGCGCATTCAGAATAAAGAAAGTACGATAATTCTTGATTAAAGATATCGCATAAGGATCCGTTTGCCCCGGAACTGAAAGTTCCCCGGCGTTCAGCATGCACAAATAAATTGGCGCCACGGACTGACCCCACAAATCGAGTCTATCCTTGTCATTTTCGATGTCCCAGTTCTTTTCTATTCGCAGCATACCATTGCTCATCGAGCAGACAGCAACGTCCTTGGAGCTCTGACCGTCCCCACACTCTATTTTTATGACCTGCCAATACCTCAAAGACGATGGTGACAAGGTGGTGCCCTCTGACGGGAAACGCGCCTGATATGAGGATTGTTGCAAAAGGCGAGGAGGAGGCCGATACTTTGGGAATATCTCTGGTGCATTCCTAGATGTCATGCTGGTCATGGCTAAGAAGTAGGGCAGTCCCGGAGCGAACATGTTCTTGACGTCAGCCTCCATGCAAGGGATTGCCAGAAACTTTGCTATAAACGGCCTATAAGGCTCGTAATTTGTGATGGGAACGAGATCTCGGAAGCTGCGTAGGAAGTCATCATCATCATTCGAATCACTCTGCACGATGGCCTCGCGGAATTTTGCCAATTCGGGAGCACCCTGCGCAAATTGAGATGCAAAGTTCGGCCGTATAATCTCCAGCAGGACTTGATTTGCGTGATCCTTGAGCTGCTGAGAGAGTTCAGCAGACAATGAGTCCAGGAGATGTGTTTGGCGATGAGACATTTGTTGTAGTTACCTTGTGGCATTATTCAACGACGTCATTTATAGTGTTGCAGTTGGCAGACCTGTTTGGGAGCAGTTCTGCCAGCAATATTTGGCAGAACGTGGAAGAACCAAATATTGCCAGCGCTGCGTTGAGATAACAGAATCGATGAAAGGTTTCAGGGATACTAGAAGTCGTGTTTTTGACAACAATGTGCCATGCCATAATGCCGCCACTCCGAGGTATCTAATTGCTGGCAAGGTCTGTGGCAAAACATGGTGCGTCAGCCCATCAGTGGCTATCAGTGAATTGATCATGGAGAAAATAGGATACACATCGTAGAGCCGCTGTCACGCCAGTTCCCGACGTTATCCACCGTTTCCATTTCCTGGCTACACCAACTTTTGCCTCAGATAATCTCCTGAGGAGAGGATGTGACCCTGATCTGGAAACATCGACGGCAGGCTGAAAATAATGTGACCGTGGTTGGTCGTGGTTGTGCCGTATGCCGTTTTGCGACGGGATGAATGAGGAGCCCTCCGGACGCGCTTTCGGAGGTGATCGACAAAGACCAGAGGTCAGATTAGTGTCACAGAAATGTGGTTGATATGCAGCGGTGCTGGGACAAGGCATTGGATGGGGCCATCAGTGAACTAGTGGAAAGGACATATATGTAATAGTCAATAATTACCAGCATCAGTGTGATTCTGCTATGGGTTTAGATAGGGTACGGACGAGAAGTCATCCCGTTGTTATTAACCTATGTTAAAAATCAAAGCGGTTGCGTACCGGGACTTGGCGCGCTGGTCCAGACTGACTCGGGCACAGCCAACCCGATACCCCGCCAGTGCCCCCTGACTGGGGCCTCATTATGATCGAGTCTGCATCTGCTTCAAGTTATAGTACCAGTCACTTCAATCTGGGCAATGCATAAGCTTTCACATGTGTCGTTGCTGAACTGTACAACCTTCCTGTTTGTGCTCTCTGTTGTCTCGTGAATCGTGCACAATCTGCACCTGAACATTTAAAATGCCTGCGAGTAACGAAAGTCGATGTCGACCACCGGTCCGGAATCAGGGTGCCACCTCACACTGTAGATCCATAGAATTTGGTTGTCACTATGATTCCAGTTCTATACACGTAGTCGAGGAATGAACCACTGTAACTCTCTGTACAATGGAAAAAAAGACCTCAGTAGCAACTCCAGGAACCACTCCTGAATCGTTAGGTGACTACAAACACCATCCAGCTTGCAGATTTGAAGTGGTAAAATGCGAAGGATTAGTGGGAGACGAGGTCCGGGAGACGTCGATGTCGACTCCGCCGCATCTACCATATGTAAGGACGAAGCGTTTGATCCCGCGGAACCAATTCCGAGTCGCGTCGACTCCATGTGCGCGCTCCAGTCGAGCCCCTTTGATGTTCCACTCACTTGGAAATCCCATTATGCTTAGGGATCAGCAGGGGCAAACCCGCGGTGTACCCCCAGCTCTAAATCGCAGCATCTGTTTCGTTGACGACATTCTTGCCAAGTCTTTTCCCTATACAGAGTGGGTGAGTCTCGGGTAACGAAGCGGTGGAGATGACTCACAGAAACTCTGCGTGTCCGAGTAAAGGACAAGGAAATCAGCGCAACCTTTGAGAGCAGACGGGAAACCGAGTGGGCGCTGCACTGCAGCATGAAGGGTGACGAGAACGTCAAAACACGTCATGACCTCATTTTCGACACTGGTGTCCGGGCTGACATGCGGTTCAAGGTGCAGGGGCGAGCTTCATACTAGCGATGAACAAGATAGGGTTCTAATGTCAGCTAAGCAGATAGTCATAGAACATGCGCCGCTTACATAACGACAGCATTTCCACCGCCACATCGAGAGTTGTGGGACAGAGGTGGTCAACAAGAACACGGTCGGCAGCAGATGCACGGGCGTCACTGGTGCGGGTGCAGGCAAAACGACTGCTGATTACACAACACTTTTGCTGTATACGTTCAGTGCGGCAGGTGATATCAGCGAGAAGTACCCTGCAGTATTGAAGGTAAGTACTTACATAGGAGAGTGGAGTGATGTGATATCGGTTGTGTTGGTTGGAGACAAGCAGCAGAACCAACGACGCTGGAGTACTGACATACTATGACATACCCGTGCAAGTGGAGTGCAAACAAAGACCAAGTTCAAGTTGCCTTTTTTCGTCGGATAAACCCTAGCTACATATGGGTTATAATCCTGAGTATGATTTTAAAAGGATCAAAGTAAGCAAACTACAAGTGCGGCACCAAACTAATCCACGACACCGTCGTGTATGCGTCAAGAGGAAGATGGCGTAATGTCGTGAACATAAGTACCACGAGCATAACACGACCTACAATGTACAACAGGCCAAATGTAACTGTAGTAACAATAGACAACATGTATATTATTTGTCTAATAATTTCAGGCTTTATAGTGATTTTGTCACCAAATATGAAATTAAACGAAAGATATTCAAGGCATGGTGTGCAAGTGATAGCGACGGCACTGATGCGCCACAGGACCTGTTCCAGATTTGTAGGAAAGGTAAAAAACCAAGCTATACAATGGATGCCGCCAAAGGTGGTCGCAATCAGAATTCCGGCAAATACAAGTATCCACTTGTTACGTGCCCCAAGGCTGCCATCAAATGTAGGAACTCGGAGCCTATGCCTGTAAACGAAGCTGCTCGTCAGTTCCAATATTGGAACGATGATCGCGCTAATCACATCCTCTTCATCATCATAAGTGACACTGAGGTAGACAATAAATAACGGCATAATCGAGTTAGACGCAGACATACACATTGATGTGATCCTCTAGCTTTGACTCGGTCGACTTCCAATACACCGGGTATGGGCACTGCACATCGAGAGGCTTATTCCACCACAGAGCATAGGTCAGGAAATTCAGAACCGCAAAAGCGAGTGTCCCTGTTTCCAGCTGGGTGGTTTCGAGGTGATAAATCGCGCGGGTGATGAGCTGCAGGATGAACCAGGTCACCTGAAGGATGACCAATCCTTTCGATATCACATTGCCTTTGCTCTTGTCACCGATCTGCTTTGCCGTTAGGGTGGGGGCATCGATACACCCTTCACGTATCAGGTTGAGAATCTCGTGAGGTTCTAGTGTGATATAGGGTTCCCCGTCCACATAAAGCATGAAGCCGCCCATCAGCAGAAAGAAGCTGTGGGTCTGAGTCCACGCGTAATCTAAGGATCCACATCAGTCAAACTTTTGGAAGAGCACGAACGCAGCTTACCTTCGGATTGATTTGAAAAGTAAGCTTGAAATAACTTTTTGAATGTGGACGCTGGAGTACTATGAACTGCCGAAGAAACACCAGTACAGATGGCTCACCTTCAGCAGGCGCATCGAGAAGCCGGGCTCTATCATGATCTTCAGAAGCAGGCGAGTCATGAGGAAGCATATTCAGGATGCAAGATAGAATATCAAACTCACCTTCAAGTTGCTCTGCAGGCACTTCAGCCAACTCACGATCTAAGGACGTGCATGGTAAGTTGTCCGAAGAACATGTCCAGTCTCAGAAAGCACGACTCACTTTCAGATTGCTTCTGCGGCCGAGGAACATTGAAATACCCTGATTCCTCGAAGTCTTCTGTAACTTTACGAGCGCTGGTCCACTGGCGCATAGCCCATACTACGACCAGTTCAGGAACAACGAGTGCCACTATCATGATGCCAAGTCGTCGCCGTAGGATATAAAATGGGCTGTCCTCAGGACTCGGAATATTTGGATGGATGGCGGTATATACACATGCGAAAAGAGTGAGAACGGAGCTCGAGATGATGCTCGACAGGGTTCTATTCGTGAATGATGGTGCTTCAAAATACTCGCTGGTAGTAGTTGCATTGGTAGTAGGTGCGGCTTGGATCACTCCAACGAGGTAGAGGATCATGCATAGAAGTAAGCGCATCATTGGATATCACTTTGGGGTGGAGATATTGCGGTTTGTAGATCCTGCTCATTATGGGTATTTGACCTGCTGGCGGGCGTCAATGAGGCTGGACCAATGCTGAACTTGTTCTCACATCCCTTGATTAGCCGTCAGACCATGAGACAGTCGTTCCTCCCTTGATGAGCGCCTTATTCGCACACACCCGGGCCCAGCGCTACTAGCACAGCCTGAGAAACCTCTGGAGCCTTGGCACGTTGAACAGCTGTAGCAAGGCTGTAATAGATCGTATTAGACGGCGCACTCATATCCGCAGTACTCTACCCCGTGTCTTCCTGACTACCACGCCTGCCAGCTGCGCATCATCGACCTTTCTCAAGTCAATGCCACTATAACTGGGCAATCTGAGCCTTCACGTCTGACACTCAACGCTCGTCTCCTTACCACATCTTCGGGGCTGTCATTCATCTGAGCGACTGACTTCGAGTTCTCTTGGCAGAGCTTGATCTACCATGAGTTTGGACCAGAATCTTTTCACGCTCCTTCTGACGCCAAATACCTCTGACTCAAGCGGGCTTGTGACTGACCTCACCGATCCTTCGGGAAACGTACACTACCGCAAGCGACGTATACCCGGGCAGGTATACAAAATAGAGGTGTATGGTGTGTACGTCGCCAATTTGGCTTGATCATCAACTGATTGATCTATGGCAGACCCCATTTCAGACTCCTTGCTCGCCTCTGCGACTTCTCCAAGTGCGACGAGTAAACATAAAACGGTAGAATTATACAATCCCTCCAAGGTCATCGAGCTGAAATATACCGGCACCCTGACTTTCCGATGGTCCTTCAAATGGGAGGAGTGAGTTCTTGAATAAAGCAGCTATCATGTGAACTCAGTCATACCATGGCAGACACGAATTTGAGTGGAAACGAGAGGAATGTTTCATGATTAGAAAGCCCGACCCACCTGTGATGGTTGCGGTGACCAAGGAGCCTCCCGGTAGAATAAAGACAGCATCCGTCCAAATTCTAGATTACAATCTCAATAGGTGAGCTCAAGATCGAACACAAGAGTCCCCGCGGTGTGACACTGATTAATGTAAACAGATTTGATATAGAAGATCGAAAAGGGCTAGAAATCGTCATCCTGGCCGCATTGCTCACCTTTCAAGATGCCAGCGATACGTACCACGAGTCACCCGGCGACAGCAATTCAGCGTCGACACCTGCTGTTCTTGCTGCGACTACTTCAGCTCTAAAAAGCTTTACAGACATGACTGCGCGGAAAGTGTCAGGCGGATCTACATCTTCTCCACCAGTCCCGCCACCAAAACCCGCGCCAAAAACAGGTGTCGCAAGGATTGCCGAAATCCAGGCATCCAGAGGCGAAGTCAATGAGGTATTAATCACTGACGAGTGTTCCTCTAAGGATTATGCGCAATATTGTGCACGGATGCTACAGGTGCGTTGGCTGTCCTCGTGGAACCAGAGATATAGTAACCAGTCGGATTTCAGGACGAAGCGATGCTGTTCATATCCATACGCTCTTCAGGTGCATCCCAGGTTCCTAAAGTGCTGCAAGTAGTCGAGGAGACGAAACGCATCCGGCACAAAGCAGGTGAGTTTCTAGGCTTATAGCCGCTCCATTTTCTGAAACCATTTAGGCGATAAAGATATTTATCAATATGTTCTGCATGATGCGATACCACTCAAGGGCCCGAAAACGATCAACCTGGACGATAAGAAAGACAAAGCAAAGGTCAAGGATTATACCCCGCCGAGCAACATCGTAGTCCATCTCAGTAAAGTCGACATGCCCGAGTTACGGCCAAGGAGTGCAATTCCTACCCGCCCTGAAGAAGGACGGTCGGGTACATCGAAAGAGCGAACGAAGGATGGGAAGAGCAAGGAAACCCGCAAGGACAAAGAAAAGAAAGTAAAAGAATCAAGTGACAAGGAACGGAAGGAGAGGAAGACACGCGAGAAAGAGCACGCCACGGAAAAGGCAAAGCTTCGATCAAAGTCTAGCGCGCCCGCACTCGCTTCGTATATCTCCCCCCAGCCGGCTTCGACATCACAGCGGCCTCATATACACCCGCACCAATCGCATCTACACAAGTCGTTGCCCTCGCAGCCCAATAACCGTACCAGTTATTCGGCTCCTCCACTGCCTCCCCGTCCAATGCACCGCGTGGCTTCACCACCTGACCGGCACTCGACGTACGGGACATACCCGGTGTCATACCAAGTCCGGTATTCGTCCAGCCCTCAACGTCTCGAAACCCCCGTTTCACCATCATCGCCTTTACCTCCATCAGCTGGGCTGCTGGGTAGATTACTCGGGAGATGAACAAGGTCTGCCCTACTACTTTCTTGGACCATTGCGCTCGATTGCCGGTGCAGTCGGACGATGCGATGTAGAATCTAACTTATCGGAGTTATATCCAGCTTTCACAATCGCAATTTCAGAATCCATATGGACGTGTAAGTTTTACTCGATACCTCGCACCTTTCTCACCACAACATATTCTGTAACTTATATCGCCGCTACCTGTTTGCCGACAATAACAAAACAAGTTGCACCACATCCGTCTCCCTAATTGCCGGGTGGGACCAACGACATGTTTCGCTTCCACACACTGCCTCGAGTCTCATTAAAATGCCCGCGACATCCATTTCAACTGTCACCCCATCAAATGCTGAGAATAGTCCGGATCATTATCGCTACGTTCGACAGCTAGTCGTTCGAGAGGTCCGGCCGTGGGTGGGTGGGTTTCAGCACCCAAACCGCCAAGTTCAAGTTCCCGCCAAGTACTGTGTCACTGATGCAGGCATGCCACAGTCATTTTGATGCACAAGTTTTAGATTCTCTTGTACAACCCTGGCCCAGATCGCTCACGTAAAGAAAGACACGAAACACACACCCAGGCACACATGCTCTATTAGGCTTTATTCAAGTTCTGCTTTATTGCCGAAAGATCTCGGTTGAAATTCTTCCTGTGCCACTACTAGTTGTCGGGTTCAAACTGCTCCGTTTAGGCGTTTGTGGGGGCGAGTCGCTGAGCTGCGCATTCGGGGTGCGCTGATGGTAACCCTCGCTCCTCGTGGTGTCCCGAGACGCGGAGTGCTGGAGCTCTGGAGGTCGGGACTCGCTTAGATTAGATAGCCACACAATAGACTTCCTTCAGGAGCACCGCCGACTAAAAATAACAAAGCAGATCAGTATCCAAGACCTCCATCGAGTAGTCGCTGATATGGTCATGGCCTGGCCATAGCGCACTGGTTTTGCGCCCCGAAGGCAGAGACTACTTGTTTTTTTTTTCCGCTGACGTGAATCAGCGCCACGGCGGAGTCTCAGACACAGGTATGCAAGCCCGAAGCGATTCCGTCGTGTGTCTTGGCCTAAACTACCGTACGTAAGGTGATATCGTCTGCCCGTTGGAACAAGTGGAGTAGACTTTGGTGTGGGTAACGGCAGCGATCATTTATTATTCTTCGCTTGGTACCTCAGGGCGATCGAGTGATGTAATTCTAACGTCGGTGGTGATTGACCGGCGTCGCTGATCTGGCCATCACAACATCTTGTTATCTCGATCGCTGGACGCAGTCCGAGCACAGTGGAGGGCGCATCCGTCAACTTGTTGGGCTATGAGACACGCAAGTTTGACAGAACCAAAGCCAAGATGGATTAACCCCTCAGGAGTCGTGAATAATTAGGATGGACAACCAAAGTGTCAGAACGAAGTACACGCGCAAAAAGTATCAGAGCGCAAACGAGGGGGGGATCAGAAAGTGAAGATATCATGTGTGTAGGGTTATCGTTTGAGTGCATGTAATGGGGTAGGAATACAAGTGTTGAATCATGAACATGGAAAAAAAAATGTTCTAGTGCAGTAAAGTAAAAGGCTATAGGTATTCATAGATAATAAGTGATGGTGTAGATACGCACGAAAGACTGACACATCCTGTGTGCTTTCACCACAAGGTATGATATCGGAATAAAGGTTTTCTAGGATATGCGCAGGTGCGATTCAGCATATGGAAGAGTTGCCTTATGAGACACCGCCGATCTCGATGAAGCTCCGCCAGTTCCAGGATAGATCATCATCTTTTAGATCAATGAAGCTTCTGAGAGGGAACCATGTATCGACGGTGCTTCTTGTCTGCCGCTTCACGGGCTGGGAGACTGAACGGGGGAAAGTGGCTTGTTTGGGGGAAAGATGTTTGGGAGATGGGACGATCGGATCGCCTTCATCTTCGATGTCTGCAAAGGAGCCGAAATCCTCGACTTGAATGAAGGGAGTATTTGCTAGTGACGGGAGGGCCTTGGACTCTTCATCTTCATCATCGCTCATGCTCATGAAGTTGTTTCGTGACCTCGGGATGCGGTTGGCAGCACGAGAGCGGCCCTCAAGACATGCTAGAGCATCCATGCGACTTTTTCGCCTTTGATGGGAAGTAATTGACGAGGAGCGTAAGGATGACCCTTTTCCTGACGAGCTAGTGGGGGATAGCAGGGTGGTTGGAGAGGATGGGCCAGCCGCAAACGGAAGTGGTTTGGATGAGTTTGGAGCGCGACCAAGGGTTTTCGGTGGCTCAGGTAATGTAGAAGATACTGGAGCAGGTTTGGGAGAAGGGATTTGCCTCAAAGATTCACGAGACGGTCGGCGAAGCGCAGACGCTGAAGGTAATGGTGGAAGAATGGCAAAGGCGGGTTTTTCGATTCGTCTTGAAACCATGAGTATGATAAAAAGGAGTATAGAGGATAAACTTACGACAAGTCATGAGGTGAGGTTATATCGGAAGTACAAGTCCAACTAGTAGACTTTGACACGTTTGACGGCTTGCGCCTGTGGCTTGGAATGGTGCGACTTGAGTCTGCAAGGTCGAGGGATAGGAAAGAGCGAAATTCAACTGTATCCCTTTGACCTGTTTGTAGAGTAAAATAAAAGGCGGAGGCATGATCATCTGCATGAGATGGGACGACCGAAGTTGTTGTTGTCGACGAGAGACCCGCCCGTCGCTCTGCAAGAAGACCCCAAGTGAAGAGTTGTGAATAAGAAGAGTGCATGACTGAAGAAAGAAAGCAAGCACTTTGACAAGGGCAAGAAACAAAAGCAAAGGTGAAACGACGATCGCCCTTTATAATGAAATGGGCAATGCAAACGGTCGTCACTCCCTTTATCAAAAACGTGTTTTCACTTTTGTCCCTTCACATGTTCACAATTAGCTTTGCCGTAAATTGCCGTCAGGGTTCCGGTGCGTTGCCGGTGCACTCAGGGTCATCCAAATTTATTCACGGCCCCAAACGTTGAGCCATGACAGATCTAGCGCGCAGAGACCAATCTTTGCTTCCGCGGAGTCTCCTACAAAAAAAGAAACACACCCCTGTAGATATGGGACACGTCTTTATAGGACACGTCTCCTCCACGTTTTTCAACGCCAAGTGGACAACAAGAAATGAGTTCTCGAAATGAGTTCATACCGACCTTCGCCCCTCCACGTTTGAGCTTGTTTCAGGACCGGGTGGAATTGTTATGCCTATACTTGGACTCGCCTGGACTCAGAGGAGGCGCTGAGCATTATGCTGCACTGGTATCAAGTTTCTGCCTAAATTTAATACCGCCCTGGTATAGTTGTCATGGCAATTTTGTTCGAGACTCGTACACCAAGTATGTGGATTCATGCCCGCTCAACTAATGTACAGTTGTGATTGTGTTTCAAGGACTCGCGTTTGATGCGGAACGCTACCACGATATCAACGTGCAGCACTTGCCAATATCCCACGATGGCAAGGCTTCGGGATGGATATGCTCTGTGTCTCATTTCCATTTCAGCACCGCCTTGTGTAACATGCGACAGACCGACCCGGCGACGCCGCGAAGAAGCGCGAAGACATGTTGAATTTTGCCACGTTAGTTAACGCGAGTCGGCTTGTGACTTCTCCTGTGGACCTGTGCTAAATTAGTTGCAATGTGCAACTCAGGGCGTGCGACATCGCTGCTCGCACCCATGTGCTTTCATTCATTCATGACATGCATGGCAGGTTCAGCCTCGGATCGTGTCTTTCCGAAGATACCAGTTCATGTCAAATGAGCGCTAACGCTCCGTCACGGAAGAGAATACCGCCAATTACTTATGCACGCTGCGTGGGAGGGCCTCGACCAGTCCGATAACCAGCTTTCGCCCTCCCGTCTTCCGGAGATCCATTCCTTGCACCGACTCTGCATGTGCGTTTTGATTATACTTATTGCTGCCAAGGCCATTACGATAGCAATATCATCGCAAATTCGTTGCCTAGTTCTCCTCGATCCGCAAACTTATCCCAAGTTACTGCGACACGTTTTTTAAAGTACTGTGTATAACCTTGGATCATGGATCAATCTTCTTCCAACAGTCAGACACAGCTTTCTCGATTAACCGTTGCCTAGGAAGGGTATCTGTAGCTTGGCAATGACCTGCATGTACATATGAATCATAACATTCGAACATCGAAGGTCGCGACTCCAACAGGGAACCGGGGACCTCTCAGCTGGCTGGCATTTGTCCGTCAAAGGCTGGGCCTAGTCTCCCGGCCATTTCAGCGCCAACTCCAGTCCCCTCCTGACACGCACATGTGTCGTGTGAGTCCATACCCATGTTCCTTGACGTCCTGCTGCTGCGGCGTCGCCTGCAATATTTCACTCGCGTCATGTCATGCGAAACAAGCCAATCCATTCCACGAATTCCTCCGTTATGATTGCCGTATCCCTTTGCTGCAATCATAATCAACGTCCCCCCCTACACAGTAACCACCCGATGTCCGGATTTCACCTCTCACTTATTAGGACTCAAATCCTCATACCAGCTTTTCGTCACATTTGCTCTCTTGTCGTCTTGGTCACAGACAATGTCGAATCGTGAGTAACTGCTAAAAACCTGTCGTCGATGAACGTTTCATTGTCTCCGATAGTCTCCGATCTTATTGAATGTACCAGAAGGCTTAATTCCAATGTGAATTTGTTATAAGTTTACAAGTGCCGATAAGAGTGCCGCAATAGTCACCGTCGGAGCATCTTAACAGCAACTCGCCAATATCGCCCATGGGCGGTACAGGTGTCTGACAGAGCCTCTCACACCCCGCACCAGGATTGTTGGTCGATCGAAGTACCTGTGAAATTATAAATAAGCATGGTGCTCCTTCCTTGACCTTCCTCGACGCGTCCACGGGTTTAAGAACCGCCGAAGCCGAGATACTTGCGTATGCACGGAATATTCACTTGGTCGAATGCCCGTAATTGCCCGAGGTCGGATGAGTTCATCCTTTTCATGCTTTTCGGTTTTTGCTTGATTGCCACGCAGATGCAGAGGATAAAATAGTATTGGTCGTGACACAATCGTGATCTATTGCATGGCGAAAAAGAGCGTAGAGTATACCAAGCAGGAAGATAGCAAGGGGGAATAAACCAGGTAAAGCAACAACAGTACAGAAACGAACATCTATTGTGCGCCCTCCTGCCATAGTTAATTATATGAGTGAATTAAAAAAAAGGGCATGTAGGCACTGACTACCAGTGCAGAATAGTGCGCAATTTACTTGCCACCGGTGGTACCGAGACCCATCGACGACTTGAAGGAGTCGTAGATCCACCATTGGAAACCTTGATGAATGACATTGGTTAGTGATTCCAAAATAGTGCTACGCTCACGTACCAGTGAGAGTACCGATCATCAACACACGGGTGCCGAGACCTTTGGTTGCAAGTGTGACTAGGCCAGTTTCCGATGCGATAGCGCCAATGCTCTTGCCCTTGTTTGCAGGCTTGCCCATGAGCGAGACTACAGTGTCAGCCGGGTGAGAGACAACTGCGCAGATAACACCAGCGAGATAACCAGAAGCGAAAGTAACTCCGAGCTGAGTGGTCTTCGCATAAGACTCTTTAGGTTCAGGGAAGACGTGAGTGTAGAAGAGCTGGACGATCTTCTCATAGAAGCAGAACTTGGCCATGGTGTAGGGGATCTATTACAAAGCCATGAGCAAAAATGCAATCAGAACAGAACAACGCATCTAACCTGACGAGACCATAGAGGAACAAGGGAGCCGAACGGATAGCGGGTCTCGACTTTGGTCCTGCTCATCTCCGCGAGGGCGGCACCGAATGCAGTGGGGAATGTGCCAGTAGGGCTGGTTTGGATCTTGACCTTGGTCATCTCGAGAGGGCAGAGAGCGATGTCGGCAAAGACCTCTGCCGATGCGGAACCAGCGAGCCAGATAGCGGGTTTGTATTTGTTAGAGAGCTCCTCGCCAGCCAAGTTCATGTACTGGTCCTTGAACACTTCATAGAGACCGTACTTGAACATGCCTTGTAACGAGTAACCGAGAAAGGTGGGACCGAAGCCCTTCCAGATACCAGACTGACCCTCCTCGCGAACGAGCGTGGCGAGACTAGACGTGAGGCCCTTGTATTTTGTAGGGTTCACCTGTTCACAAAAGCTTTCAGATACCACGGAGCCAGGAAGGACTGGATAAACTGACCTGCATGTTACACTTGGCCACGTCAATAGGTGTCATGCCGGCGTGAGTGATACCACATGCAAGGACACCACCAAGCATGCACTTGGCATAGTATGCAGAGTCGTGAGGTACGGGACCAATGTACCTTCGAACAGGACGAGGTCAAAATGAACTCAACATAACATGAAACAAGATAAGAAAATACCTTGCGTCCCATTTACCAGTTGGTGCCAGATGCGACATGGCTAATATTTTATATGACTCTAGACAATATATCTATGAGGGTCCTTGACTGTCCCAACGAGCGCGGGGCTTCGGAGGTCGAAGTAAGAGGAATGGGTGAGCAGACCGACTACAGACTGCCGCCGGCACAAATTTTATTCAGGCTAAATTTAGCCGCTTTCCGGCTTTGTTTCGGCTTTATTAGTAGTCCTGTATTTGTGATGCGATGCGACTGCGTCCCAATGTCCATTTGATTTCTAAGACTTTCAGCGTATCCACTAATCTCCTGGCTTGCTCATCATGAGCGTTACAGCGAACTAAGCTACGCTTTACAAACCAACCGACGCGGCTTGCACTGATAGTCCACGTCATCTGTATGTCATCTCGCGGGAAGTAAAGTAACATATCGAGGTGAATATTCCCTCTTAGTATCCGATCACACAACTGAATAGACCCATTTCGCAGGTTTCTTTACTACAATGCCCACTGCCACGCTTCAAGACTTGGTGCCCGAGCACCATCGACCTCCTAAAGTGAACGGAGCCCGCGATGGCCCTGCTTGGATGCCTTCTCAAGTAGAAGATGTCACACTGAGAACCACCGAATTCTCCTTTGATACAGTAGAGGAGGCCCTTGTTGCATTTGCGCGGGGTGAACCTGTCGTTGTCATGGATGACGAGCGAAGAGAGAACGAGGGTGATATAATCATGTCCGCGAGTCAATGTTCCGTGGAAGCTATGGCATGGATCATCAAGCACACAAGGTATGAGTCCTTTCCATCCATACATTCTGTCTTCATGTCCATTTCAGCGGGTATATCTGTATTTCTCTTCCCGAGGAGCGTCTCAATGAGCTCGAAATTCCCATGATGGTCCCCGATAACCAGGAGCGGCACAAAACCGCTTACACCATAACTGTAGACTATAAGCATGGTTTGTCCCTTTTCCTCTGAAGCCCATGTCATGATTGACAAGTCACGCATCTAGGCACCACGACTGGCATTTCCGCCCATGATCGATCTCTCACCGTGCGGAAGTTAGTCGATCCCACTTCGACTGCGTCTGATTTCAGCCGCCCAGGGCATATGGTACCCTTGCGAGCACAGAACGGTGGCGTTCTAGAACGCAGAGGTCATACAGAAACTGGTGTCGATTTATGCGCCCTCACCAATCAACCTCTAGGGGGGGTGTTATGCGAGCTCGTGAATGATGATGCTTTGGGCACTATGGCGCGGCGCGATGATTGCAGATCGTTTGCCAATCGATGGGGCCTGAAAATGATCAGCGTGGATATGCTGGCACAGTACAAAAGGGCGATGGAGAGCAGTAATACTGTGTCATCGTAACGGATGAGAGGAATACGTACTGAAGTGTATACTTATAGAGCATTGTACACCAATGTAGTCCACTCGGACTCCGTGGCAAAGCGGCTGAGAGAACCTATTCGAGATCCTGAGACCGCTATCCCAAAGATAAGTACACTGCATCCATCTTTGCCCATGAAATCAAGCCACATGCAACAGAAATATGTATCCGATGCAGCTTGAATAACGCTGTAGTTGACCCAACAGTCAGCTACAGTAAAAATCAATCTGGATAAAAGATGCCTGTGGGTTTATCTATCACTGTAACTCACTGTGTACCACATCCACATGGCGCAATCCAAGTAGGCGGCGGCAAGCTTGACGCGGTAACGTGACGGATCAATATTTTTGATCTCCGCGGCACATGACCAGCCTTTGTGTCGCGTTTGGACTTGCCAGCAATACGTCCTGCCACCAACTTCAAATTGTCAAGTATGCGGCATAGATCCAGCTCGTCGACCTCCAGCCCAGCATTAATGCGGGTAGTCATTTTATGGGCCTCAGCTACGAGGACATCCACATATCTTGGTTCCTACTCGTGAGAGCTGCTCCGCGATGCCATGGGTGCAACTCTTCTTTACGGTCCCACAGGGTGTCCATGCTCTTAAATATCTGGCTCTGCGATTCTAGGCCATCCAAATTTTGAAGCTCATCTTCTCTATGCCCCGTATTGTTTGTATTACAATCCGAGCCTTCTCTTCGTTCTCCTTTGCGCAGCTTCTCCTCTCATGACGCTCCTGTCGTTGGCCGTCGGTTTTATTGCCTTGCTCTCCGCCATCTCCGATGCGGTCGGAGCACCTCAGGGGGAAACCTCATCTGCTGGACAGTCCATGTCTTTGACACGGAGGACGCAGCCCTCCCGTAATGCCTCAGAGTGGGCGGACTATGCCAAGAACCTGCGCGATGCCACAATCGCGAAGTACTCTTCACAACCTAATCAAAAGCGGGGAATGGGCGAGAACTTGTACGCTGAACTATCCGACTTGAGTGCACTGAAGTGCGACACTAATCCTTGATGCCCAGGATGGTCAACCAGGGGTTGGACGCAAGGTTTGTCATGTACTCCACCTCTGTTCAATCGTGCTCATTCCCGTCAGCTTTTACGGAACACTGGCTGTTGGTACACCACCTTATCCCTTTGACGTGATTTTAGACACTGGATCCTCGTGCGTCGTTGACCCACGTAGCGGACATATCTAACATTCTCCCCAGAGATATGTGGATCGCCTCGTCCACATGCCAATCTATGTGTGCAGGAACGGGCAATTTTGACTCAACAAAATCCTCCACGTTCAAAAATATGAACAGGAACTTTAGTGTGACCTACGGCAAAGGTTCCGCAGCAGGCACCCTTGGGCAAGATGTTGTTCAAATGGCCGGTTTCACAATCGTAGACCAAGAATTCGGTAAGATTGATCATTTGTCGTCATCCGATTTGACTGTTCAACGCTGACGCATGATAGCGGTGGTAACATCCACATCGGTGAACTTCTTGCAAAATCCTATCACCGGGATATTTGGTCTCGCGTGGGAGTCGCTCGCAGCCTCTGGTGCTATGCCATTTTGGCAAGCACTTGCAAGTAATGGCCAATGGAGTCAACCCTTGATGGCTTTCCAGTTGACTCGGTAATCATTATCCTTGTGGTGTCAGTTTTTCTTGGGACGCTTATGGTTGAATGACCTTAGATTTTTAAATGACAGCCAAGCTGGCGAACTAGAACCAGGGGGATCTTTGACGATGGGTGCGAGAGCAACTTATGTCACTCCTAGCGTGTCTTACCTCCATGGCCAGGATACGCAAACCAGAGTTTATACACCGGAGCGATTGACTATAAGAATCTTCCCAATGGACAAGCCTCGTACTGGCTTCAACAAATTACTTGTAGGCTTTGCTGCAATCTTGCTTTTGTTTGTGTCACTCAAGTACCTTAAAAGCGATGACTGTACAGGGCAAATCCATACCTTTGCCAAGCGGCAGTGCGTCTTATGCCGCCATTGATACCGGTACGACACTCGTGGCAGGGCCTGCGGCTGGCATTGCAGCCATCTATGCTCAGATCCCTGGATCTCAGCCTGGGACGGGCAGTTGGGAGGGATTCTACAGTTACCGTAAGTACGACATATTTCTCTGAATCAAGGGGACCGAAGCTCTATGAAAGCCTGTGACACTGCTGTTGCGGTGGAGATCTCGTTTGGCGGACCCCATTGGTCAATCAGCCCCGGTGACTTCGAGTTCACATTCGCTGGACGCAACTCGAACGAATGCTATGGCGCATTTTATGCCATACCCACGTATGGTGGGACCCCTGCCTGGATCATAGGCGACACGTTCTTGGTATGTTCTTTCAGCACATATCCACTGCTGATAATTAATGCCACGGTTAGAAAAACGTTTATTCCGTGTTCCGATACAATCCCCCATCTGTCGGATTCGCAGCACTATCCGACGTTGCGCTCGCGATGAACGGCAAAGCTGGAGGAATACCTTCCGCCACTCTCGGTGCTAACTCAGCAAAGTATACTTTACAGTCAAGTGCGGCACGGCCAACACGCAACTCTTGCGCAGTTGCGCTTACCATTTCCGCGTTCTTCGCCGCCTTGGTATCATTTGTACAAGCATAATGCTGCGGCTGTGGACTATTAGTGCATTTACAGCCCTTAGCCTCACCACCTGCGCACAGCCTTCACGAACCCACATTCTGACACACAGAAGTTACTGTGCCTCAGATAGCATTCTCTGCTAGTCATTATTTACCTACAGGACATTACTGGATGTTGTAATTGTAGTGCGCACACCGATCATCGTCACTAGAGTGCCCATTAATATACTGTAGCTTATTGCCAGACGGGCTCGTCTAGCTCCACTGATATCTCGAGGCTGTTGCAGGTTAGCCTTTCTTAGCTACTCAGCCAGCGCTTAGCTATTTTCATATGTACTGACGTGCCTGGCTTGACCTTCTGAATCGACTTTCCAAAATAAGGGTCCCGTTGGCAATGTCGGCAGCTGCGGTAAGCTGCGGAACAAATGCGCAGTGAGTGCACCAATATTTATTTCAGGACACTCGGCTGGCTGGCACCCCATACATTTATCATTCCTCATTCTCCACTGGCTTGTAGTCTCCCGGCTTGGACCTTCTCTGGTAACTTAACGATCCACAGCTGAGGCTTGACATGATATCATTGATTTTTCTTGCATCCCTCTTCGCGCTGCCTACGGATACGTTTGGAGCACCAACAGAGGCAGTCCCAGTTTCTGGTCAATCCATCTCCCTTCTAAGGAGGAACCCATCCCCCCGAGATGTCACCGAATGGGGCGCTTTGGCAAAGAGCCAGAGGGACAATTTGTTAGCAAAGTATGCTGGCCAGACAACACAAAAAAGAAGCACTGGTTACAACTCGTACGTAGCACGTGGCAGGAATTGTGCTTACTGAACGCAACTTGTCTTTAGGATTACCGACCAGCTGTATGATTCTAGGTAAGCGTTAGACATGTTCTCCGGTGTGCATGGTTCGCTTATTGAAGCGTCCACACAGCTACTATGGTTCATTGGCTATTGGTACGCCTGCAATGTCCTTTGATGTCATATTAGACACGGGCTCTTCGTAAGTTCCAGTGCAGTCGACGTGTTGACATAATTCAGTAATGCATTTGGGATTGCAGTGATCTCTGGGTCGCTGGTTCTACTTGTGGAACTGCATGCGGGTCGAGTCCTACATTCAACCCATCATCTTCATCGACTTTCCAGAACCTCTCTACGGCATTCGATATCCAGTATGGCTCGGGTTATGCAGAGGGTTATGATGCACAGGACATAGTGCAGATGGCGGGATTCTCTGTCTCCAGTCAAGGCTTTGGTCAGAATCTCCTCTCATTGACAGCCCCGCTGGCGATTAATTACGTACATTACAGCTGTTGTGGATGTAGTATCACAAAGTTTGCTGACATCACCGGTCTCTGGCTTGCTTGGTTTGGCATGGCAAAGCATAGCAGCTTCAAGCCAGATGCCTTTCTGGCAGAATTTGGCCTCCAATAATGCCTGGGACTCGGCTCTCTTCGCTGTTCAGCTTACTCGGTAATGATATTTGATCTCTGAAATGAGTTGCGTTGCTAACGAGTAACAGGTATACAAACGATACTACTGCCCAGCAACTTGAGCCCGGAGGAGTGCTCAATCTGGGTACGAGACATTCCGTCACATCAGGAGACATCTACTCAAACAAATATGCTCTTAGGTTATACTAATAGTAGTTTGTACACCGGCTCAATTGATTACATCGACATTCCCGGAACTCCTTCATATTGGTATATACCATTGACTTGTAAGCGGTTTACACTCGCGTGTACCGAAAATCGGCTCACTCATTTTTATCTAGCATTGACTGTACAAGGCACCTCGATCTCTATTACTTCGGGAACAACTGCTGCTATTGACACTGGCACGACCAACATAGCCGGTCCGACTAGCTCAATTGAAGCCATCTATGCACAGATTCCCAACTCCCAACCAGCAACAGGCGAATGGGCGGGATATTACAGTTTCCGTAAGCAAACCTCTTGAGCATTGCGAGGTCAAGTGGCTCAACGCGTGATTAGCATGCTCGACGACTGTAAATGTGGAGCTGTCGTTCGGTGGCGCCACATGGTCGATAAGCCCAGCAGACTTTGCCTTTGCGCAAACCAGTTCGTCAGAATGCATTGGTGCATTCTTCGCAGCAGATACTGGCACTGGAGCCCCCTCTTGGATCATCGGCGATGCTTTCCTGGTATGTGACAATGATAAACGGTCTTCGAGTTCTTCAATACTGAGCTGTCTGCCATATTCCATTAGAAAAATGTCTATTCCGTCTTCCGCTACAATCCCCCTTCAGTTGGCTTTGCCAGTCTCTCAAGTGTCTCAATCGCTGAAAATGGCGCTGGAGGAACCGTCCCTTCCGCAACCATTGGCACAGTATCTGCATCAGTCACCAACACAAGCGATGCCCCACGTGGACATGCACTGAGTACAACATTATCTGCTCTCTTCCTGGCTTTCTCGGCGGTGCTCCTCCTTTGATTTCGCTGCTAGCCGCATTCGCCTTCATAATGAAGGACTCATCTGTATTGGACTAACAGACGCTCACGAAATTGAACGACGCTCACTTGTAATTAATGTAGCCATATGATTTGATCGGGCGTATAATGGACAGTTTTCGATAACCTGTCATGGATGTTGACTACAATCAATAACTATACTTGTTGACACTTAAATATTGAAGTAGTCTCAGATATCGATGATCGCTTCGTCAAATTGAGTGGGATCCGATAGAAGTGGGGCTCTCGAAGGTGTTCAGGGAGCGGGGCTCTGATTGAACTTCAAGTCGAATCGACGGTCCATCGTAGTCTCCAGTGGCTGATATGACAATCAACCCCGTCCGCCCCTTTGCATAGAACTCAGAGACATGCATATACAATGATTGAATTTGTGAACCTCAAAGTTTGCGTTATATTACATCCAAGCTAGATCCCATATTTGGATATTTTTGTCTGCTGCGATGGCAAGATGTTCACCAGACTACGAGTACCAAACGTGGCTGACGTTTGAATGTCATTCAAATGAGTTTTCCTTCTGGTCGTCACGTGTAGTTTCTGTGCTCCATAGCTTCGTAAGTGACATGACACAGAAGTCCCATCCACCAGTAGCCAGCATTCTGTCGTGTGGAGGAAAATACAGCTAGTAGATCCAACTGGAGTGAGCTGCAATGGCTTTTGTAAGTGTCCATTCCAGGCTATGAGCTCACCGTTCTGATGACAGCCTGCTATCAATCGCCCGTCTCGTGATCCTGTCACTGCCCATACCCAGTTGCGATGATGCTCTTCCATTGCCGTCAACACAACACTGTCTTTCCAGCCCTATACACGAAGTGCATGGTCTTCCGAGCCCGGCTCTGCACATGAGTCCAACTTGGGCCACCGCATGTTTCCTGGTGTACCCCTTCGTGCTAAATCTGGTCGTTGCTTGCCTTCGGACCTGCTGGCAGCACTGAATGAATCCCGCTCGGAACTCGTGGTACGCGGCGCAGAAGCACTTGATCAGATCAGCTGTGCCGGCGACATGCACGGAGGAGATATAAATTCTCACCCAAGCCTTTTCGGACTAAGCATCCATCCACTCTCATCCGTGGCTGGCGGAACATCGACAAAGAATGCAGGGTATCACATTCAGGACGCTCTCCAACTCGTGTGGTGTGTCATCGCGTCAATTATGCATAACAGTAGCACATGGCGAGGTAAATTCATTTTGATTGAGATAAAACCATTATGCGAGTTTTTCATTGTCTGGCCCTGTCAAACCAGTGGTCGTGGTCAATTCCCGTGAGTCGTGGGGTTCATTCGTACTGAGTTTTCCGTAGGCGCGCTCTTGTCGCGCATGCATGTCCATGAGCGATTGGTCACCGAAACGCAACATTGACTTGGCACCACAGCATGAGTGAGCTTGAGGCATAGTTAGAAATAGCTCACTGATATCGATACAGGTGTCGCGGAAGAGCTCGAGACTGGAAATTTTGTTCTCCCACTCTTGCTCACGCGGCCGTCGGCCCTGAATGGAGGGTCGACTGCGAGCAGTAGCTATAAAGTGCTGAGCACAGAACTGACGAACAACAGAACAAAAACAGACCAGCCTTTAGCTTGACGCTAGTCATAACACTCGCACTTTTTGACAGTAAGAGTCAACTCACCGATATGTAGATCCAACTTATGACACTGATGGTCTAGATGAACTTCTTGGCGACCATTCTCCTGGCATTAACAGCTATCAGTCATATTGGCGCACGAGCCATGCCCGGCTCAGAGACTACCTGCACTTGGAAAGCATGTGGGAAAACGTGCCGAGGATTTGTCGCAGACACCAGAAGTTGTACCACAAAGAGTGGAGTCCTGGACTATCAATACTGTTGTGATTGATGATCGCTCTGACGGAGGAGGTTGCAGTGGAGTGGCGGAGTGGTATGGGGAAAGCATTGTAATGCAAATGAGGGGTTCAGAGATGTCAGGACTCAGCGATGAAACACTTTATCAGAGCACGTACTGGGCACAAAGTAGATCACATCCTTCAGAGATCAGGGTCGGAAAGAACAAGTTATTCTATGATTCCGGAGACAGGCGGAGATAAAATGTGCAGCCAGAATAACAGCAGGTTTGGTTCTAAATGTGAGAGGTTCAACTGTCTCATGGCGGTAGAACTTACATCAGTGTCGAGACTCGGAGGCCAATCCCACTCAACCTCACCTCAAGAGAGCAACGATAGTTCTGCCACCGTACGCAAAGAACCCAAGTTCATCTCCACGCCGAACTTTGGAACCCGCCTGATGGAAGTGAGTTCGACATGTTAGAGGACCATATTCCGTCGATTGTGTCCCTGATGTAGGGTATACAACAAGCCGAAGCTGGCGGTGCTGCAAAATTCATGATCAGGATCCTGCACAGAGCGGGCTTCAAGCTTAAGTTTCCGGTAATGCTGGGATTTTTTGGCGGATACAGCAGCTAGTATGAGCTCAATGTCCACAGTGAGCCCGGGAAGTTAGTCTCCCTAGTAGTGCGTACGGGCCATGGTAGGCAAAGACTTCGTTGGATGGCTGAAAGCCTCTTACATAAGCAGCATGACGCAGTGGAAGCGTGCAGGGCTCATAACCCTGAGGTCACTGGATCGAAACCAGTTGCTGCTACTTGATCTTCGTTCGGCCAGTTTTTTTTTCCCCTGTCGATCCTCTCAGTTCAGGAAAAAGATGAGAATGATGTGGACCCCATGATGAATATTAATGTCCCTGTGAATCTCGGACGGTTCCAAATTCAACGTACACTAGTAAGTAACGCATAAATTCGAAGTGATTACATTCCGGCTGTAAGGCATAGTCACTGACACTATAAGGTATGATGTACGAGGTATGTTACAAGATGGTGGAGACAGATACGGTACAAATTTGTCACAAAATGAAGTGTCTTGATTGTTCGTGCTGTACCTTCAGTCATCAAATTCATCCATGCTGAGTGCACCTCCACCCAAGTCCACTGCCATCACGGCCTCCGCCTCGTCAAAATCCATCGCATCGCTCGCATCCGTGGGTGGCAGTTCTACGGCGTTAACCTGTCGTGCATCCTCATCCAAGAATCGCAGACATGACTGCATGCACCCTCTCCATCGCAACGGAACCGCCCCACCCACGTCTACACCAGCAACGCGACGCTCCCATGTGAATCGCTCCGCAGCGTGCCTGACGAAGAATCGACCCTTGTGTTCCGGGTTTGCACACCCGCCTGCGCCCTGCGACGACCTCCGACCATGCTTTCGCGGTTCAGGAGGGAACCCAGCAGATTTGAAAATACCGGGCACGTTCTCCGTCAATACCGCGCGTACGTTTTCTGGCACGTTCCAAACGTCGGGGAGAGGGACCCCATAATACTCGCTGAGCACAGTCCGAGAGCTGTCGCCTTGCAATGGGCAAAGCAAGTTCCGATAACAAATCTCTGTGAGTGGAGGTACGGGCGAAAGAAAGGTCGTCAAGGGAGATACTGTGGTCGTTCTCGATGGAGATACTGTGATCGTTCTCGATGGATTCGCCTCTGCCTCCCCGCGTTGTGAGAATGTTCTAGCCATGGACCGCCGCCGAGACAGGATATTACGAGAGGCAGAGGGGACGCGGGAGAAGGAAGGCTCGGACAAAAAAGGATTGGGGTTGAGCTGTAGCTTCAAAAGCTTCATATCTCGCATCTCCGAGGGAAGGTATGACAGGCGGTTCAGCGAGATATTCAGTTCCTTCAAGTTGATCAAATGACATATCTCCGGAGGAATATATGTCAACAGGTTTCCGCCTGTGACTTTGTGAATACATAGAAATGAGGAGACACGAAGAAACGCACGCAGACTCAACACCGTCAAATTTTCCAACTTGAAAAGCTCAGGAGGAAGATCGTGGATGCTGTTTCCAAAGAGGTAGAGTTGCAGCATATGTCGCTCCTTGCCCGAGTCTACGATGGACTTTGTCCGCTCGAATGAACGCACTCGGGACTCGAAAGCCGGCTCTGTCTTCACGCGCGACATACCGCGTCCAGAGAATAGACTTTGCTCGGATAGTTCTGTCGTGTTGAAAAACCCCGCGAGGTCGGCGATCGATGCAGGAATAATCTTCAGCGCCAGATTGCTGTAGTGCAAGATAAGGCACCTCAGAAGAGCCAGACAAATGAAATACGGCACCTCAGGTCTATGTGCCCGTTACCTGTATCGAAGGGTTTCCGCAGCGCGTCGTCCCATAATCGCTCATCGCGATCAAAGTAATGCGATGTGCGGTGAGGTGTCGAGTCTAGAGAGAAGAGACTTGACGCGTCGTCGTGCATGTAGTCTTTTTCTCCCAGTGAGCGAGAGTAAACTGAGCTGCGGGACAATGGCGTTGGAGCAGACGCGGGAGGTGTACTCGGAGGAGTATCTGCCTTCTTTTCCCGCTGCGGAGGGCGTTTGTTGGCTTTTGCTGAGGCTGCGAACGGATGAGAGAAACTTAGACGCGTTGGGGGTGGGGAATCTAGTACATATGGCTCAAAATGCGGACTCGAGGGCGGGGAAGAGTCTATGGGTGCCAATAACGGCGACGACGATGGGGATGGATCTCGAGATGACGATGAGGACTCATAGTCCATATCATAGTCTGTCATTTTCGGGTTCAATGCGGGGAAATAGATGGTCGTGTGTCACTGTCAAGAGCTTTGTTGATTGCACCTACCTTTTATAGGCACGCGTTTAGTAACTCACTTTGATACGTAAATGACTCTGGATGCTGGCCAGAAGGCGCGCCCTCTGCCATTTCTATTGAAAAGTAAACAGCACAACTAGCAACGCATCCATATGCTACCAATGCATACACTGCATTTGATCGAACCCGTCTTTCAAACTTTCGTTTGGTTATCGAAACTTTCAAATTTTGGATATCCTCGATCTCATTGTGATACTTCTGACAGCGCGTAGCAATTATCTATTGTCTGCAGAGGAATAAACAGGGCAGTATTACAAGCATGGCACGCGTTCGGACTTCTGAACTCGCAGTTGCAACTTGCAGCCTTCACCGATAGACAACGCATGGTCACGATGGCAGCTGTTGGTGCGAGCCATGATGTGCCCTGGAATCATGGTAGGATGGGTCAGGGTCTGAGGGGTGCAGGATCTGTGTTGGGCGAGATGTATTGAGGTGAATAAGTACCACTGTGGCGTTGAGTGAGATGTCTTTGAGAATGATCAGTTTAATGTGGAAGGACAGTCCGAGAAATACTACCATATTGATGACGGGGGGGATCGCAACAGATATCGTGGTATTGCATTTTCCCCCAAGACGTATGATAGCTGCGGCTGTCGACATGACTTGCGAGATCACACCAACAAACGTAAGCAACACTTGGCAAATACTTCAACAAAACGGACCCTTTACCTCAATGCGAATAGAGATTGTGTCACCTGGCATATCCGCAATACGTTCATTGCGTCCCTGAAGGTGGCTTGTCTGCCGATTTATCAGCTGCTGCAAAGGGACACTTGTTCCCTCCGCGAGGTTGAACACGACTGGCATTCCATTGCCAGTGCCGAAATGAAACGCGTGCGTTGTCCCGACATTGTAGGGCTGCTGGGGGACCGTCGGACCTCGGCCAGGAACACTTGATGAGAAAAACGAGACAGCTGTACTAGTCCCTCCAGACGGCACATAGTGGACATTAGATGCCTCGCCGTGGCGCGGTATAACCCTCCGTTCATGCTGCACGATGCTGTCAATGAATCATGGTAGGATGGGTCAGGGTACGCCGATAGATCAAGGTAGGAGCTGGAAGGTGCAAGATCTGTGTTGGGCGAGATGTATTGAGTTGAATACGTGGCATTTCCATTTAGATTCCTGTATCTGGGGGTAGTTGTGAGCAAAGTAGTTAGGCGTAGATGATGACGAGTGGCATACATGTCAAAGCTCCAGCCCCCTGATGATCCCGTGGAGAACATCCCAGACGATATGCAACAATGTCGCTGGGTGAATGAGGTCACACATCAAAAGTGTCCTGTACTAGTGTCGAAGGTGATAAAACTGGTGGGCAGTGATGAGTAAATTCTGTTTCATATAATGTCTAAAATGCTCACTCCGAACTACTGGCTGTGCAATTTAGCATAAGTGATCCTTACGATGAAGCCTCAAAAGATCCGGGCGGGCAAAGCTTTTGCCCTCGCTTAGTTTGCAGAACCAGCGTAAACCCAGGTGCTTCGCCATATGACGAGGTATATTGCGACGTTGGAATGTCGTCCCGCATGCGGATTCGGAGCCCGAGCGCAGGACAGCCCACTTGCACTCCTTTGGAATTGTCTCCAACCCACAAACGCCATGGCATCGCCGTGTTCAGGTGCGAGAGCATTGGTTTTAGATCATATACAAACGCATGCCTCTACGTGTAATTAGTGAAGCTCCTGCTCACTATGTACCAACGTACCATTCTCCGTCTGGCAGGGTTCTGCAGCTGTTGGTGCGAGCCATGATGTGCCCCGGAATCATGGTAGGATGGGTCAGGGTAGGACGATAGATCGGGGTAGGAGATGAGGGGTGCAGGATCTGTGTTGGGCGAGATGTATTGAGGTGAATAAGTACCACTGTGGCGTTGAGTGAGATGTCTGTGAGAATGAGGTGACCTTGTTTTCTTCCAGTCCTTTGAAGCTATTTGCTTCGTGAAAGGTTGGTATCCAGGTGGCGTTGAGTGAGGCGTTGAGTGAGATGTCTGTGAGAATGATCAGTTTACTGTGGAAGGACAGTCCGAGAAGTACTACCATGTTGATGACGTGGGGCGGCGCAACAGACATCGTGGTATAGCATTTTTCAGTTGGCTGCTGAGTAGTCTGACGTGCTTGTCCTGTGGAAGAGCAATGAGGGGATGTGCATCAGGAAATCAACCCGAAATTTATATAACCAGACTGGGCTGACAAATGAAACTCGTAGTGAGACTAGGGGGCGGCGCTGCCGACTTTTAACCTTGCTCCGGCAGATTTTCGAGTTTCACAGTTGTTTCGTCCAACAACTGAAAACCTAATCGCGGTACCATGGGAAGGATGAACCATGTGTCTGGAACATTATAGGGGCTGTTTTTGTTCCCACGGAGTATTGCTTACGTTGGCACATATAAGAAACCCACCGTGCATTATAATCAGTAATTTCCTTGTCCAAAGCCTCCTTTTGCTGTCTCCAGCTGCCCGTGTAGCGCATACAAACGAATACAAGGAGCTTCTGTCGTTAACGATGGAGCATGCGGCAGATATTCAAACCGGGCGCATCGAACCACTTGTTAACTCGTTGAGTTGTAGAAGGGATGGAGCCGCTGTTGTTGTCATCCAGGACAAGGCCGTATTCAAGTTGAAGCCAGCTGGCGGTCTCGTGAAGTTGCAGTCATTCTGCAAGGTCACTCGTGATGCGGAGTATCACTAGGCGTGCGTTGATTCGTGCTGCATCGATCATAAAAGCTATGTCGAGCTTCAGAAATCGCTCAACACCATGTTTACCTGGAGCCACGACTCATCGATGCATCACTCACGCGCACGACTGTCTACCTCTCGGATGTTCCGCTTCGTTAAAGTCTGGCGCTTTGACAAAGGCCAGCCCGGGTACCATACTTTAAATATGAAGTCAAGGCTAATGGTTTTCACGGCCTGGAGATTATAACGGCGGACAAGGTGATTCAGTTCTTGCCGACACGACCCACTCAGAAGACATTCTTGTTTGTCCGCCCGTAAGACCCCCGGCTCCTCGAGCAACCTGACACGTAGGACGAGGGAGATTAGTCCGACTCGGAATCTGATTCCCCTGGTAGCTCTCTCGACGCTGCTCTCTGTTCGCAGGAAGGACAAATGAATTACCCACTTGCAGTAACCCCGCGGGTTGACAGAGGCCAATAGCTGCCAGGGTAAGCTAGTGACACTCGCTCGATGCTCTACTAAATTTTATGATCAGGTCATGCGCACGTGGACACGGATCTGGTTTCTCTGTATTGTTGCAAGCCCCACGGCGGCGCCGTCGGGGCCGCATCGAACGTGCAACAAGCTCTAGCTGCCATTCGTTCTACATAACTAAATTTATGCGCTACCCGAAGCTGGCATGTCAATCACCCACGCCGTCTGGCAAGATTTGGCACATTTCGTGATGTTAGTCGGCTCGTGTTAGGGTTAGGTATGTGCTCCAACGCTTCGGATGGATCACTCTTTTCTAACTGTTTGAAGCTCTCTATGGATGTCAAACTTTTACGACAGTGGTGTCGACTTCCTGCTGGAGATATGCAACATTATCACAGCCAAGGGTTGAGATTGTCCCTTGGCATGAATGTCATGACGGTGTGAAGCGTCAGAACGGTGGCAGCTTCCACACCACTGTTACACCGTTTTATGATCTGGCACCGGCTGATGCTTAGGGTTACCATATCAACCTTACGGCTCGTCAAGACCGGACCCTAAGTGCTTTCGTCATCGTGTATACATATTGTTTTCTGAACTCTATCATAAGTTTAATAGACTTTACCCATTATGCATGCCATTGGGGTGGCTGACTGTGCTGTGACAGATCTTCCAGGACGCTTGCGTATATATGAACCCATAAGAGAAGCTCAACGACTTTCTGGTCTGCCCATTCCACGGCTATTTTACAAATGACATTGACGAAATCGCATCTCTTGTCGACACCATATCACGCTATCTTCCTGAACTTCCATGTCATACCACTGCCTCGGGTATAACGTCACCATCACCATCCCTCCCTGGCGTGTTTTGTGGCGTTCCGTCAGGGCCTTCTGCGCAGTTCTTGGAACGAAGCAATTGTCTGACATGACCTCTGACGTCAATCCAGCGAAAATGACTCACCAGCAAGCAGTCAAATTCTACCTGCAGGAAATGGGATTCAATGACATGGATCGCGCCTCCGTACAATCCCAACCTTCTTTATCGAATTTCCTAACTCTTGAAGCTTGGGGACCAGTGATTCATATCCATATTTTGACTTCTTTCCACCAGTCGCACAAAGCGTGTAAAACGACCAAGTACACCTCATTCGCTTCTGCATTACCAAACCACACCGTTTTTATTCATCTGATCAAGCAGACCAAATAAACAAAGACAAACTCATTCGTACCTGTTAAGGCACACGGTGAACAAAAATATTGTACATGTACCAGCACAAACTAGGGTGAGTATTTGCTTATTTGGTTGTTAATGTTGTAATATGGATAGGGTGGGTCCGATATAGGCGCCAGAAGCATCTAATGAACGGTATGCAGACGTTATTCAGATTCAGCGTGACGAGCAGTTAATCCATAATTCAACAAAGAACAAACTACGATCTTTGTCAAATAAAGAAGTTTGAAACTTGTGTTCAGCACCTGAAGCTACGCTTGAGCTTAGCTCACTATCTCGTTCGATCCCACGTCAAACTCTTGATGGGTGCGAGTCCACCCTTATATCAATGTCTCCCCCCTTTGTTACCTCACGCAAAAGCCTTAGTCTCGATCGACTTACCGGTGTCACAGTGTGTCCCCAGTGGATGGATTTCCTCTCCCAGGTGAAAACTCTATTTCGAATCCCTATATATATGCTTCTTCTCTTGCCGTCCCTACACTATCCTGCTGGTTATTCTCACCGCTTGCCAGTGCCAGATTACCAAGGCGCCTCTTCCCGAAATTTTGGGTAATGTCTTCCTATACTCCACAGACAAATTTGTCGCTTGAACGGTCTCGTCTCATTGGAATGGTGCTGGGGGGTGTATCCTACGGTGCGTTTTCGGTTGACATACGATGATTCGGTGGTTGACTTCTGTAACACAATAGGGGTATACCTTCTGCTTACAGTCCAAGCCGTGATTGCTCTCATGCAACGTCCCCGTAATGGGGAGAAAATTGCAAATAATCGTCATGTGCTTCTTTGTTACACACTGATCACGTTTACGTTGATGACGATAAGCTTTGCTTGCAACACAAAATATACGGAGATGATTTGGATAGACCTTCGTGATGCACCTGGTGGTCCCGTCGCGCTGATCGTGAACGTAATGCAGTACCGTATCAACTTTCTGGCGATAGTGTGGTATGCATATTTGGTTATCAATCTACAGACAGTGTTAATGGTCTCATCTAGTGGTTACGTCTCGGAGTGCTTGATGCAAGCCCTACTTGTGAGTCGAATAGTTTGCCATATGTGCAAGCCTGACACTTGAAATATACCCAGCTTTACCGATGTTTTGTGATATGGAACTGGGCGAGACGCGTGATGGTCCCCATGGTCGCCATCTATATTGGCATGATTGGTGCAGTTACACATTTTACCAAGCGGTAGTAGTCACTGACATCTTGAGCAGGATCAGCCATTTTCGTCTTGGTCCAGGCGGGTACCGGGGCCCAATATTACAAAATCAACGCCACACTTGCATTCCTCGCCTTCCAAGTGGCGCACACCATACTTTATACCATTCTCGTGGCGAAATGTTTGCTCAACGTACGAAGCCAGATGAAGCAGGCATTGAATGAATATGATTCTAGCACCTACGATGCCATCATCCGCATGGTCGTCGAGTCCGCCATGGGATTCAGTGTCTTCATCATAATCTTCATTGTTGCATTTGCTGTGCATTCATACGCTCTCTCCACTATATGCTTCCTGTCTACAATCCAAGTTCAGGTAAGCAGGCAGAAACCTTAGTTATCTGCGTCTCTGATGCTAGCTTCTTTCTTTCAACAACACCAGGGCATTACGCAATTATTCATCATCATACGTGTGGCACGGGGAAGGGCAGTTACACATGAGTGGTCGACCCGAGTTACTGCAGCACCTACGACTCTAGCATTCGCAGGGACTATATCGAACGCATCAGAAGGAACCGGCAATATTGTACGAGAAGTTAGGCCAGATCAGGACAGTGTTGAGTCGTATTCTGTTTCGGCGAAGTTGGCGGAAGCATAAGTGTGTATGGCGTGGCGCGCTCAATTTATTACTTAATTTTATGGAGTTGTGTTGGACTTTCGCGATCAGAGCGATGTCAGTCCCACCTGCATTCGTAGGTACGCCTTTCCATTTTACGATTCAGGGTTTACCCCAGCATCAAATTCGCTGGTCGAACGGGTAATATTCAAGCACACTGCGACTCGCGAGTAGGAATGCACCGATATTGATCATTCGTTTCAGAACTGGTTCTTCGTTCTCTGAGGCATGAAAACTTCTCATGCAACTTCAGGATAATTCTGTACTGCGCGCTGGGCTCTGCATCCGGAATTCTCGTCTCAAATTCAATTGCGCACGGCAAGACATTCAAATTCGCACCCCATGTTATCCAATGGTTTCGTACAATCCAGAATGAGCCAGAGGGCCCAAAGAATGAGGAGGGTGTTCATGAACGTCGAGCAATATCAACCAGAGTGAGTTCGGAAGACCGCGTGCATGAAAAATAGCTGTACCTGTCCGCAATACGTTGACCGGCGCATATACTAGAAGCATGTAGACCTAGGATTTGTCTGTTCAATGAAATCAGTTGACATTCACATTCATATGTCCGTCGTCGTAAGTCGCTCCGTCACCTGTGCACTGTATCTGCTCGCGTGGGTGAGTGTACAGCAGTGGGGTATCAACAAAAGGACAGTTCGAAATATGGCAGAGTGAGTAGCACAGGCAAAGCGCATCAACGAAGGATGAGGAAATCGTAGATTAATGATGACCGTCAATATACTCGGGAGACGTACAACAGATAGAGCCATAAGCGAGTTCAGTGTCCAGCCTGTCTGAGCATTACATCAGGGTGCGAGGTCGTTGGGGTTGTAGCCGTGGTGGTATCACAAATAACAGTGGTTGACGAACTGGGGACAGATGCCTGTAGTTGCGAAGATAGCTGGGTCTGAATCGAACTGGACTGCTGTGTGGCATTGGGTGGGAAGCCGTCGGCTGCCCGTAGTAAAGTGCAATGTTTCCGTTTCTCTCTTGCTGAAGCATTTCTCTATATAATGTCAGGTTACTCAGGAGAAAAAACATACAAGCTCTGCCTGTGCATACGGGACATCAACAACTCCTGGGCTGCGCCCGTGCAATTCTATGTCTTCACTATTTCCTCCGCGCCGTTTCAAAAGGTGTTGAGCCCAGTCGAGAGGAGTGGACGTCGACGTCTCATGTACATTGGAGCGGCTACGGTGGAATAAGCGACCGAGACGCGTGTTTCATTGCAGTGCTGAGGAGGGGGGCGGGGACGGCTTCGTGCAGAGAGCTGAGACCACGGAGGTCAGGATAAAACTCGAAGTAATACTGAAAACGTACACGAGCATGATCTGGTGGGACATCGAAAAAACCTCGGGGTACCCGATGAGCAGGCTGACGTAGTGGAGCATTAATATAGAGTGTATCATATGGTTGGACATGATGAGATCTTTTTATGAAGGTGTCACTTACATGGAGTGCTGACTTATCGACCTGGCAGAGTGCGCTCAGTTGTGATAATGAAATGAAATGAGACATGCCTGTTAACCCACCTTTGGATCCGACAGAAGGCTGTCGAGGTCAGCCTCTCTAACAATCGCAGTAACATTCCAAGAGTCAATGATGTTTTCATCACAGCCAGTTGCTAGTAGCTTTCCGTAAAACGATACGCAGCCAACTAGATTTGCATGCTGGAGTGGCGAACTGATGGGCTGGCCGTTGTCGAGGTTCCATAATCGTGCTGTCCTGTCGTACGATGCGCTTGCGAGGATGCGGCCATTCGGAGATATTGCAATGGCATCGACTGCACTGGTGTGCTCATCCAGAACCGCGGTCTGCTTCCAGGATTTGGTGTTCCACGTCCTAATCGAGTCATCGACCGTGCCAACCGACCCAGCCTAGATGAGCGTTTTGCCATCCAAAGTCCAAGCTAGGCCAAAGCTAGGCACCACACGGAATTTGTGTGTCCTTTGAGTTGTGACAAGCTCGCCTGTCTTCGCATCCCAGATTTTAACTGAGGACTCGTTATTATCTTCAGTCCAAGGCTCATGAAGAAAATCAACCAGCCGAATTGGAGTCTGACATGCAACTGGTTGCTCATCTTGGTTAACCACTCGGCGCACTTTTGCTAGCGCAGGAGCGTGGCGGAGAATACAAGAGGATCGCTTCAGATGACGATATTATTGCCCAAGTCAAGGACATGACTTCTGTCCACAGCATGATGGACGTCATGACCGGGCTAGAGATATAATAGCTGTATCTTTTCGAAGAGCAGAGTTTCTGAGCAATGTCCACTCGTACTTGATCATCAATATTGCGCTGGCGCGCAACAGCAGACCACATAGAATCCTTGCACAATCAGACTCCTGAGAGGCCTTTTGCACCGAATGTGAATTGCATTTGCGACACGGCGCGATCTTTTCGTTCGGCACGTTCGCGTCGCTGCCTTCAACCGTGAATTCGCTCAAGTCTGTCCATTGAAATCTTACCCATTGGCTGAACAATTCTTTCTCAATCATGACAACTCCAATCTGTCTCCTTGCGACTCCTGTCTCTCGCCATAGGTCCTGTACGAGGGCCGCACGATACACGTAGGGATGACTTCAAACGATGCCAAATAGCGTGGCGATTGCAGCCTGAAATACCAGTAACATTGCAGTAACGACTAACATTTCTAGGAGAAACGGCACAAGGAGACTCTATGTTAATCTATATGAATACCATGCGCGACTGTCACAAAGTAACTTCGGAACTTGGTTGCAGCAACACACTTGGTCAAATGATAAGTCTCCCCTATGCATAGGAGCAGAAGGTAGCAATCCAGATATCCAATGCCACCCTCAGGCCTCCACATTAGTATGCCTCTGATCAGCGCTAACCCTGCAATACCCCACCGGCGCAGCGATTCAGCTCTTGATCAGGCCCCCGCTAGCGCCGAACCAGCCTGACCGTGGCCCAGGGGTGCAAGGGGAAGAGCTGTGACTTCAGCATGGCTGAATGTCCTAACTCCAGTCCTCACGATTCTCAATCTAGACTTGCAATTTGGGTCGGGACAAGCAACCTCTGCATCCGTGCTCATCCAATCATTTGGGTGAGTGACGCGCTGCTTAGCTGCTAGAAGCGGCAAAACGGCACCTAATTACGCGGTAAGCGATAGCAAGCATACTGAAAGAAATATCGATCAGGACGCTTACTGAGCGAATAAATGGAGAATCCTTGTCCAGGTGGGAGATGAAGCATTTCTCCTTCGAGGATAAAATGGTCACCCTCTTTCGCTCCACATAGTATACGTTCCCCAGGCGGGCATATGACCTCAACACGGAGATCATATAGCTGGAATGTATCAATTGGCGGGGGTGATCCAAAGCTACCCATTAAACGGAAGCGATAGCGTTCAGGACAAGGGAGAGATGAACGGATGCAATGCAGTGGGCGCTTGTTCTCTTGCAACCGAATGTATAATTATGTGAATGTCCGTATTAACATCACCAGAACTCCACTACCCTGAAATGAATGTACAATTATGTGACATGTCCATGTTAACAAATCACCAGAACAGAAAAGCGATTGACGTAGAAGCTAGCCAGAAGCAGAGCAATGTACTCAAAGGACCACTTGACACGGCGCCTGACGAAGCACTTGACGCAGCACCAGTGTTTGTAGCAGCTGTCACAGCGCCGATTGTTGGGGATGGCACGGCAGCCTTGATGCCATTCTGAGAGATAGCAGTCTCTGATAGCGCAGCAAAACCAACAGAGGCAGGACTGTACTTGAACACAGAGTAAACGTTTTTCTACGCATCAATCAGACGCAGTCCAGATAACAAAAGCTAGTGATGAAAGCTCACGAGGAACGCGTCGCCAATAACCCATGAAGGACCCCCTGAGCCGAATGAGGCGATGAAGAATGCCCCAAGGCACTCCGTGGTGCTGACTTGGGAGTGCGTGAAGTCCGCGGGGCTCATCGACCAAGTGTTACCACCAAAGTTAAACTGCACATTCACGGTCGTGCTGCATGCTAGTTTTGTCCTGTCAGCCTACGGATAGCATGAGGGCATTAACACCTACGATACGTGTAATATCCATCCAATTGGCCCGTTCCTGCTTGGGATCCAGGGATCTGTGCGTAGATGCTCGCAACGGCACTGGCGGGGCCTGCAATGTTTGTAGTTCCGGTGTCGATTATAGCAGTCGAGATCCCTGCGATGTCGATGGACTTTCCTTGCACAGTCAGCGCTAGGTTATCAAACGCGTCAGCTGGTTTTTGTTGTTTTTTATATTCTACTTACTGTTCATGTTAATCTCCCAGTATTGTGGTGTTCCAACAAGGTTATGATATTCAATTGATCCCGTGTAGAGACTGCTGTTGGTGTAGCCTGTCAAAGGGTCACCGTTAGACTTGCGAGCATGAAAGTGGGATGAATCCACCCACCCAAGTCAATAACTCCTCCTGGTTCGTTTTGAGCTGCATTAGACACATTGCCATAGCTTACCAGCCACAAGTCAGGAAAACATAGTGAAATCACTCAGTCTACACATACCGTGTGAGCTGTACTCCGAATAACGCAGAATCCCAACTTCCACCACTAGCCAGCGTTTGCCAGAAAGGCGTCTGCTGCGTGGAAGAAAGCGGACTCCATGCAAGGCCCATTATTCCAGATACAGGGTTCGTGTTGAAGGCCGACGAAAGAGCATTAACAACGCCTACAAATGTTCTGTCAGACGGATGCAAAGCACTCGATGTATATAACTGCTTACCAAAACCTTGCTTTGCCACCTCGAAACCAGCCATCTGAACAGTCTCCTCAGCAACATAGCCAGCCACTGCACCCGAACCATATGAGATTTCAAATGGCGTTGAGAGATTTTGAAAACTAGACGATTTTGCAGGATCGTATGTAGGGCTGGTTCCGCAGCCTGGCCCACAAATAGAACTAGTCAGCCAGAGATCGCTAGAGATATTTGTTCTTAGCTATGTGTGGGAAAATTACGACTTGGTACTTACGATGAACCAGTGTCGAGAATTACATCATAGGACACTGGCGGTGTCCCGATTGCTATGGTTCCATAGTAGCTATTGAAACATGTCCGATCAGCAAACGTATGCTAGTGGGCGGAGCTCTCTACACACCCTGTATCAACACCCTGGTTGACAATGCTGGATAGCGCAGTGTTGAGGATAAAACACTCAGGACATGATAGGATTTACATACAGGTTATATCCAGTGCCCCTCTGCTGAAGTAACTGGCCACCGTATTTTACACCAAGAATGTCTCTTTGGTCCTTTGCTTGCTGAGCCACTAGTGTGAGGTTCTGTGAAGAAGGGCTGAGCCTGCGGATAGGCATGCTCCGCCCTACGACAGTAGGTGATGCTGTTGGTGCTCCCGATGCATCCTGGGATAGAAGAAGGAATAAGAGGGTCGTAAAGCAAGCTGAAGCAATCATAACGCTCTAGAAAGCGGATGAGCAATCGATTAAAATGATAGACTGCCTGCAGTCTGGACTCGAGAGGAGAAAAAACAAAATTAATGACCCGGACCCGCGAGCTGATAGCGAAAGAAGAAGGATAAGAAGCAATGGACCTGCGAAGATCCTCTTTGAGCGTTATAACATGTTTCATGCTCCGGTCAGTGCTGCGCAACCCTTCGGCGCTTGTCACTTGAGCGATCCGAGGGAAACAGGTTCCGTTGCTCTGAGAACAGCCACGCGCAGAAATAGTCGTCATGAAGAGCCCAATTGTTATTTGTGAACATCTAGTCCTGAAATACTGGCCGAATTCACCGGTTAATTGTCTGACAGTACTAGCCTGAGTGGACTCGGAGTCAGCACAAAAGGCCAAAGACAGCCCAAATCCAACCTTCAAGGCCGCTTCAATTCTTCAGGGTCACCACTGTGTCAACGGCTGGGCAAGGCTGGGCATCATAGATCCTTCAAACCGCCGTCACAAGGACCACAAGCATGGGTTTAATCACAGCCTCTTCATGTGAACATCACACCACACCATGGTGAGTGCGTGAAGAATTTAAAGTAGTCAACAAGTGGTCAATGGGATCATATGATGGTAAGGAACGAAAAGCGGTGACATTGCAATAACCGTGACATCGATTATCTAGTCTGGCTTCCAGATCCCAGTGCACCCGGACTTCCTTCAACTGGATAAGAGAAGACCTCACCGATGCTCATCAAAGCAGAATATGGCCTAATATCAGTATTAGTATCACCGTACGTGTAAGTAGAGCCGTACGATCTAATTAGCCAAGAGCGCCTCCTTCCATTTACTTGGTCGCGAGCCCCTCTTAGTGTCTGAGAAGATGGGAATCCCCTGTGCCCGCTTGTCTGCCAGTTCCTCTTTCACATCTTCAACTTCTCGTAGCATTCTTGAGCGGCTCCTTGCGACTGCCTTCAAAATCTTATCCCTCCGCAGATGACCAGTGAAGCGCCAGTTCTTGCTCCCCGACTGGGACGTCCGCACCAGTTCATGTCTCCTCCATCTCTTCAATGCATCCAGCGCAAATTTTTCGTTGAGCCAATTCATCCGCTTCTTTCTGTCTTCTGCAGTCATGTCTTCCATTGCTTGAGGATAGTAGAACGGGTCGACGAGACCGACAACGGCACGCTTGTATGTCCGGTATGCTCGCGTCGTCTTTGCCCCATTATATTGGCGATATAACGGCGAGAAGTAGTTGGCAGTTCGGATGTAGGTAGTTTTAACGCCATACACGGAAGATAGATATGAGCGAACGTCTGTTTTCGTGACAGACATGGGAACTCGGAAAGTGGCTTCGTAGGGGTTATAGGGCTTGCCGGTGGGTGTAAAATTGCGCACCATGCGGAAGATGATGTTCGGGAGATAAATTCTCTGACCGACCACCTGCAGCTCTTTCTCTCCATTAATGTCTGTGACCTTCAGACCGCGAAGACGCGTCCGCCGTTCATTGAGGGCGTCAAGCCATTGAGCTTCCGTCATATCTCTCCCCCGCTCATCCATCAGCTCACCCTTGGCAAGGGCTCGTCTATAGCCCGAATATTCTGATTGAGTGAGGTCGCTGTCGGTAGGAGGTTTGAGGTGGGCCCGCTTGCGTTCGCGGCGTTCACGAACGGCCATTGGAGCTGAGGCATCTCTGGCAGCTGCTGCAAACTTTGGCAAGGCGCTGGCAGCCCGTTCTGGTGGTTGCGTCGAGTAGAGACGACGGGCTACGCGACACAAAGCCTGCATTCGCGAAAAATATTGGAATGAACGGAGAAAGAAAGTTTCTGAGCAAACCCATAATTGAAGAATTTGTAGACCACCATTAATCGCTTGATTTGGATATGTGACCCCCTTGTCTTCCTCGAACACGCAGGCTCGCAGCACTTGGTCATAACCGTGTTCTCGCTAATTTTCGTGAATTCATTGACCGTGGTCGCTCGCTAATCCAGGACTAGTCGGGCCATAATGGCTGCGTTTTCATTCTCTCGCATTGGCCGATCTATGAGGGGCATATTGGTCCCTACAGCCGCTATCATTGGCTTCTCATGCCTCCTGACATACTTCTTCGTATTATATCAGCCTACCGACGGTCCTGGCATTGCCCAGCGTCTAGGCTGGCAAGCTTGGGATGCGGTTGCCACCACCGACTACTTCGATAAGGGACCTTCTACGCCGCCAGTCACCGGTGACCCAGAGGAGGCACAGCCAATTCCGGGCAACGATGACGAGACAGACTGGTGGGATTCCTCATCCAATCAGCCCTGGGATACTACCGATGATATAGAGAGTTATCCTCTTGACGTTTGGGCTCCGCTCTTACCTCACGATACTGGCCGTACGTATGCTTGTCACTTTTGTCAGGGACTCAGTTCAATTCTCTATGTACAGTGTCTGAAATTGCCATCACGCGTTGCATGATGCCACCAGATCTCGTCGGGAACCTTTGCGCACCCAGCACGACCATCGAGCAGGACGCCATCAAAGGTAATTGGGTTAGAGTGGAACGGGATCTTAACAAGCAAGCTGGTCTCTGGACTCTGGTACGCACCACCACTAGTTCACGTTACCTATTTCATGACTTACCAAATTACTCCAGAATATCTACTACAGGCGGACGCGCCGCCTTGATATACCTCTCATTACCGACTTGCGCCTCCTTCCTGCCAATGTCATTCCCGAACCTCTCACGGACCCTTGGGTAAGAGTTGATCACTCCATCCGTGACGGCGTTATGCGTGCGGAACCACTGTACCTGTGGTACCTCCCGGGCAAAACGATGAGCGACATGACTTCGGAAGACAAGGCCAATCTCATTACCGAAGTCGACGTACTCTTCGGGGAGGACCGACCTTGGTACGGATTTGAGAAATTAGAGCCTCCCGTAACCCCAGAGAAGGAGGGGCAACTAGAGAGTGTGTATGTGACATACCGCCGCGGCGTTAAGTGTGAGCATTAACAGCTTTTATGCTCGTAGTAGACTGAGTATGATTTGCAGCGGTCCCTCGCGCACATCCTTTACACTTCTCACGAGACGGAAAATTCAAGATTTTGCAGGTCGCAGACCTGCACTTCTCCGTTTCCAGAGGCGTATGTCGGGAAACTGACATTGATCCCTGCGTCAACTCCGATAATCTCACCAACACGCTCCTCGCACACGTGCTGGACGAAGAAAAGCCAGACCTTATCGTCTTCTCCGGCGACCAGCTCAACGGGCAAGGAACATCTTGGGATCCCAAATCCGTCCTGGCAAAGTTTGCTGTAGCAGCTACAGATCGCAAGATACCTTGGGCAGCTATATTCGGCAATCATGACGAGGAGAACGGTGATGTGAAGCAGGAGCAGGTGCGTATGATGAAGGCCCTCCCCTACTCCATGGTGCAGAGGGGTCCGAAAGATATTCACGGTGTTGGGAACTACGTTCTGAACGTGAAGAGTGCTGATGCGTGAGTGCTTCCACTTCACGGTATTGGGGTACAAGCTGATCGCCTTTCATAGCTCCATGACATCGCTGCTGACGCTGTACTTTCTTGACTCTGGATCCTACTCGAGCGGTTACTTAGATTGGTTAGGTTACTTCTTCCCAACGGAGTACGACTGGATACACGAGGTCAGTGTTCCTTGATATCATCTCGTCAATTGCGCTCATAGCTCACCAGGACCAAATTAACTGGTTTTTGCAAGAATCATCCAAGATACAGCCCATAGAACGTCCGTTCACACCGGACACCGGCAAGGATTTTGGTTCCATATGGACCAGACAGTCCGATCAGATCACGCCCACGACGCGCAAATTAGCCAAGCCCAATGCTATGATGTTCTTCCACATTCCTCTGTGGGTTTCATACTTCCGTATTAGTCACTTTTAAGCTGACTTTTTCCCAGGCAAGAGTCATTCAGTACAGCGGACACGGACACGCGTACTGGCCAGCTGCTGGACATCGGTCTGCACGATCTGGAAGAACCCGGTTTTGCGAAGAAGAATGATGGAATGTTCGACAAGGGTTTGAAGAAAGCACTGGAGAGTGGTCATGTTACAGGTGGAGGCATACCCGAAGTGAAGGTGGTCGCAAATGGACACTGCCACAGTAAGTTTCAGCATTGAGTCTCCTGGATGCCGGATCTCATGTAGTGCCCCAGTCACGGAGGATTGCAAACGTATCAAGGATATATGGATGTGCTTTGGAGGCGGAGGGTAAGCAGCGCACCGTGCTCATCCGTCATTAATTGTGTTCATTGTATGATGCAGGTCGTATTCTGGGTACGGACAGGTTGGGTGGGTTGAATCATAATTTATGTTTCCGTATTTTCATCTCACTTACTGTGCCCTCAGGTTTGACCGGCGGTTCCGCATGTACGAGATCTCAGATTATGGAGAGACCATCCGGACGTACAAGCGCACAGAGAAGGACGAGATCCTCAACGACTACATTCTAGCTGGACCAAGGGCTCCACTATTCAACCCGCAGTCGTAGAACTATTGGGCAAAGGGCACATGGGATTTAATTTATAATTAGTGACCCTTCGCCACGGGTCTGTACATTTAGTATCACATTTCTGGCTCCTGAATCCCAAACTTTGAACCCGTACGGTGATCAAGCGTGAGGATCAGCGACCTTCAAGAAAGGCGCACCTGTTCTTGTTGTCACTGCCGTTCCGTGTACGCTATGCAATCAAGTCCTATTGTATCCCCCGTTCTTGGTATGTATCAGACGTATTCCGGCCACTGTCACTGTGCATATTCGATCATGATGGTGACTGTGGCTTCATTTGGAAATATATTCTCATGGCAGAAAAGGGCACCGAAGAAACCGAAGACCGCTGATCAGAATACTCCTGGCCTTGAGCTGCCTGGCATAAAGCACTCCTCCACCAACACACTGACCTCCTTTGTGCTCCTGAATGTCTTCGACGAGGTCAACGCCGCCGCCGCCGCCCTACGCGGGCCATAGTTCACGGCGAGACCACCAGTCAGTAACCTCGACCCATTCTTCAAGTTCATCCTCTTCACGCAGCAGCCGTTCGCACGCACATGTGAGTACCCTTATCTGCAATGTAATAACTAACTCATCCAGGGATGTAGCCCGCAGTTGAGTCTGCCGTCACACGTCTTCTCGTGGCCATCAAACAACTTCTTGAGTCCCTCACCCAATGGAGCACCGGCAAAATGGACGAGATCCAGGTGAGCGACGTCTACGTCCGCCTCGGGAATGACTTCAACGCGGCTGTGGCTGCATTTGCTGCATTTAATATCGATATGTCGTGCGTGCCTTTGCCTGCAGGTAGACATAACCCTCAACTACTAAGTATAACCTCACAGAGACCTCATGTCCGTGCCCGAAGACCTACGAGAGGTCCTCGAAACCTGCCTAGCAGAGGAAGCCACAACAGACAACCTCAACGTGTATCTACCCACTGTGCGCAAGATTATCACCAACCTCCTTCAGGGTCTCCGCGGCAAGCAGTCCATGTACCGTCGGATCGTGTCGGAGCACCAGACACGACATCGTTCGTCCCATTCACGGACAGACAGTCGCTCGTCTAAGTCTGACAAGGCTTCACGGCGTGATGACGATTCCAGACATCGGTCGCAGCTTTCGCGTAGCGTATTGGAGGAGGAGGGAGAGGGGGACAGGGATAGGGATAGGGACAGGGACAGCACGACAAGACAGTCTGCAAGATCGTCAGTAAAACGACAAGACCCAATTTCGCAAACCCCTCCGCCGCCATCTCCGCCATCCGTCTTTCGCGAACCTGACGATGAAACGTCGGCTCATGAAAACACGATCACCAGCAGCGCCAACGGGCACACCAATCGAGGCTCAGTCCCGCCTCAGGCACGACAATCGCAGAATGTGCACAAGCACAATGGTGACACACTTTCGCGTGATTCATCAGAGACCTTGGTCGCATCTTCCGTAACAGCAACTCCACATCACGCCCCACCCAGCGAGCCAGACAAGAATTTGCCTCAAACACCACCTCAGAGTGTCCCTGTACCTGCCTCCGTCAAGCGCTATTCGCTCGTCGATAGACCAGTTTCCCTATCGCCTCCCTTACTCCCTGCAGTGCTGATAGATGAAGCACCAACCCCTCCTAGCGAAATCTCCTCACCACAAACTCCCATCGACAGCCTGCAAGCACCTGCAGTCGCCAGCTCCCTAGCCGCATTGAAGAAGAGCGACGTGCTCGAGCGGCGTGCGTCGAAGCGTTTCTCGACGTACAACATCACGAAAATGACAGGCTCACGGGAGCGGTCAGGCAATCGGCGGTCGATGGCAGCAGGGTCATTGCTGACACCAGGGGACTTGGCGGTTCTAACAGAAGTGGATGAACCGGAAGTCAAGCGCACCGGCAGCGCGCGGTCTAACAGAACGATATCGCGAACGCCCTCGCCCATAGTCGAGGCGGAGGCAGCCCCTCCCGTTCCTCCATTGCCTTCGTTAATAGAGCCCGTTCGCTCCCAACGAGCTCGTACGCCGTCCAAAGCAGACAACGTGACAACAGAGCCTACGGTCTTTGAACAGACACCTGAACCTGTTTCCCTGACCACGTTCTCAGTTTTCTTACAAGTCGGGCGAGAAGTCAAGAAGGTCACCATCGAACCTGGTTTGTCCTTTTCGTCGTTGAGGATGTTATTCGTGGATAGGTTCTCGTATAATCCGGGTCAGGAGAATTTCCCTGCGATATACATACGTGACCCCTCTAGCGGTGTGCAGTATGAGCTGGAAGATATTGAGGAGGTGAAGGAGAAATGCCTGCTATCTCTCAACATCGAACGTGAGTGGAGTCGCGTTTCTTGTATTCTCATACTGATCTATTGTATTTTTAGCGCTCGATCAAATAAAGCAACACATCGACACTCAGATATCGACGCTGTCTAACGACCTTAAAGAACTTCGCACCGCGATTTCAAATGACCGTCGATCGTCCCACGTGAATCCCATCATCGCCCATGACTTCGTCGAGAGCACACCGAGGACAGATCGGCCATCCGAAAGGCAACTACACAATGTCGCACGTAGGCTCTCGCGCATCGTGGGTGACGTGAGCTCGAGCGGCAGTCCATTCATCCTGCCTCAGATGACTGGGCAGTCTCTTCAACTACAGCCCCAAACGACGGGGGCCTCGGCGATGTCCGAGTACTCCAACCGAGTAGTGGATGATCTGAAGACGCAGTTCGACGAGGTACAGAACCTGCGACGTGATCTAGGAATCATGAGACAGCTGTACACGGAGTTTATGAAGTCGACGAAGGACTCCTTGGGCGCTTTGCGGACACAAACGCAATCTGTGAAGCAGCTAGCGTCTGTCAAGGTTGGCGGCGCACGGGGCTTTATAGACCAGGGGAAGACGAAATTGGACACACGGAGTCAGAACGTGTTGACGAAGGTCGAGGAGTTGCAGGACACGGTGGAGGCACTCCGAGATGACGTTCTCAAGCGCCATATGACTCCCAAGCCTCAGCTAGTGAAGCAGATTCAGGAGGACATCACTTCCACTGCTACGGAGCTGGCTAGTCTCAAAGAGCACATTGATACCGTCAGGCCGATGTGGAAGAAGACTTGGGAAGAGGAGCTGCAGAATATCGTAGAGGAACAAGGCTTCCTCGGCCATCAAGAAGAATTCTTGACCGATCTCCTCGAAGATCACAAAGCTTTGGTGGACGTCTTTGGGCACGTTGACAAGGTCATTTCTATCCGCGGCACTACCCCCGGACGCAATAACAAAGGCCGTGGATTTAAGCCTCTTCCAGTGGACGAGGGCCATACTGGCCTGAGTACTGTCATGATGGAGATTCGGGGCGCAGCGGTTGACCCAGAGCGGCGGATGAAGGCAATTGAGGCAAACCAGAAAAACCGGGAACGAGACCTCGCGAGCCGGTCTGATGAATTTCAGGAGGAGCTGTCAGGATTCGTGGGTGGCAAGAGGTTGCGAATGACAGGCGGAGCTGAAGAGGTGGATAGAGTGCGGCAGAGAAGGAACGAGTTAGCGCTAAAAGCGATGTTCAACAGCGCATCAGCATCATCTGCTGACAACTTATCGGGTTTCCCGACTTCCCTGAGTGCTGGTTGATGGCCAACACTATTAGATTTGAACTTTGACGGGGACATTTGGTAGTTACCTGTCCTTGTGGAACCTGTATTTCATGCTTACTGGGACTTGGTTTTTCGTGTTGCACCTTGGTTTCATTAATCATATGGAGAGCCGACTGACATTGCATTTTGTTCATGTCTTACTTATGCCGATTTGGTACTACATATTATGTTCTTCGCTATTGACACAACGCACCCCTATGTGCGACCAACGTCTCCTGTTATACACATAATTGTTATCCAAGAAAGTCTCCCCTCTGCGGTGGGTCTAATGATACATAGCACTCTAATCCACAGCCCGTCATGTCATGAGGCGCCTAAGCAGTCGCGGCACCTCCGAGTTCATTATTCTCCAATGACTTTCTTATTGCTGAGAGGTGATTATTCCAAGGAGAAGGAATATCAGCACTATATATGGATGAAAGTCATTCATTCAAATTCTATGCCAATAAAATTCGGAGCCGCTCACAAGTTCATTGGCCTCTGGCGCCTCATCGGCTTGATCTCTCCTGGGATCTTAATATGCCGGGGTGTCCAAAAGAAATACGACAGCTTAAACGCCATAATGGCGAATTTGAACGGCTCTACCAGGAGCGTTGTTAAAGAGCAAGTCGTAGAATGCAATGGGCCTTGAGGACCACGGCCAGAGGCTCGGTAGTGGGGGAAAGAGGGAAATTACAGTGGTGCGTAAAGAAGTTCATATGCGCATCTGATATACCGCGAATTCCCCGGCCACAATGGTATGCCCGATGGCTATGTGACGTTTAAATGTTGGTCCCAAGAACTCCCCGAGCACAGCCATGGCATAGCAGACAATGAGAACTGCACAAAAGGAGATAAACCAAAAACAGTAACTTTGTCGACAAGCCGACCAGTGTGCACAAAAGCCTGGTATGAGTTGCTATGCCGCCTTTCGTCAGAAATTTTGTGCGAGTCCACTGTTCTCGAAGTGGATGTCCATTGTCGACAGATGTCGACCCTGGGATAATACCACAGTGCCTAAGTTGCAGTCCACAAGAGCCCACAAGCCGATGAATAACCAAGGCAACGTCTCGATGAATGATTCACGTACGTGAGCTCGTCGGGACTCGGGAGATAGGCTCTCATCAGATTAGATTTACCTTATCAGCTTCGGCGTCAACGATCGTACGAGGTATAGGGTTTACAGTATCCCAACGGAATGACACCAGCATTCCATTGGAATCCGGCAAATCACCGAGTTGCCTTTATTGATTGTACGACCTGGCAAGCTGCTACGTAATGGACCGGCATGTTCAAGTAGGGCGCGTATACTGCAGTAGGTCAAAAAAAAATGCGCGGCTTGTGCAGTGACATCAGCCCCGGCATCGACATGGTATGTGTGTGATAAGGATTCCGATAAGCATCTCGTTGGCATACTACGTGTCGGATACGTGGAAGAAGAGGGACGAAGGCTCCAGACATGAGGTACAGGTCCCAATCAAATGTTCCGCAGGCTCCTAGTATTAGGATTCTCACGTGAGCCGAACCTGGTGGACGCCGCCGGGCGCCTCAGAACCGCAGCGACCTACATAAATGGATGCATTCCTTGCAGCCGTCCGCCCAAGCTGCGCTCGGACATGAGGTCAGAATCCACCTCACATGCGCCTCATACCTCGGAGAGTCTTCCAGCCTCTCCGGATGAGAAGAAACCTGCCTTTTCCAAGGAGCTCGCACCCCCGGGACCGGAACATGTCGCTCTGGAAATCAAAGAGAATGCAAAGGGCATCCGAGCCTTTCTCCCCTGGCCAAAGAAATCATCCAAGAAAATAGAGAGCGAAGCCGAGAACGCAAAGGCAGCAGACGCACCCGTCCCTGCGTCATTCTTATCGTTATTTCGGTAAGATCATCCCACTCTCCTGATTGAACGTGGTAGTTCACCGACGCAGGTATTCAACTCGTTTTGAAATAATGTTAGACCTTTTTGGCATAGTCTTTGCTATTGCGGCTGGCGCTTCGCAGGTGAGTTCTCGGGTTTGCGAGCTACATTTCCTGATTGTCTGCCCTAGCCATTAATGACTTTCATATTCGGCAACTTGACACAAGATTTCGTTACATTTGGTTTAGTAGAGAACGAGTACTATCAATCGCTACAGTCCAATGATCCGAACGTGATTGAGCAGGCGCAGGCGGCACTAAATGCTGCTGCATCCGCATTCCGACATAACGCTGGACTAGATGCTTCTTACCTCACTTATCTTGGTAAGTTCTGAATTTGATGAAAATGACACCTGGTATCTGAACTTGGTACCAGGTATCGCGATGTTCGTATCCACGTATCTGTACATGTACACCTGGGTTTATACTTCAGAGCTTAATGGGAAAAGAATACGAGAGAGATATCTCCAGGCCATCCTTAGACAGGACATCGCCTATTTTGATGATGTTGGGGCTGGAGAGGTTGCGACCCGCATCCAAACCGATACTCGTAAGTCATACCGGACATTTCAGAGTGGATGGTCGATGTCACGTTCTGAAATAGACTTGGTACAACTGGGGATATCCGAAAAGGTCACTATTGCAGTCACTTTCGTCAGCTCATTCGTCGTTGGCTTTATAATTGCATATGTCCGGTCATGGCGTCTCGCTCTTGCGTTGTCGTCCATCCTCCCGTGCATCATGATCATAGGCGGCGTCATGAATAAGTTTGTGTCCAAATACACGCAGTGAGTGTACCTGCTGTTGAACTTGTCCTGAAGCTCTGATCTCCGTTCCATGCCAGATTGTCCTTGAAACATGTTGCTGAGGCGGGTAATCTTGCAGAAGAGGTCATATCCACGATTCGCACTGCACAGGCTTTCGGGACACAGAAAGTTTTGTCTGGAATATACGATAAGGACATCGATATAACTCGCGCCGTTGACTGCAAAGCGAGTATTGGGCAAGGTATAGGGTTAGGCTTCCTCTTTTTTGTGATATACAGCGCGTATTCGCTGGCGTTCGATTTTGGAACTACCCTCATCAATGAGGGCCAGGGTCTGTTCCCGTTTCTGTGCCGTGAAACTACATTTAACATTGGTTGGCAGCGAACGCCGGACAGGTCGTGAATGTCTTCATGGCCATCTTAATTGGATCATTCTCTCTTGCCATGCTTGCGCCTGAATTGCAAGGTAATCGTGGTCTCGCTTTTGTTTCGGAATTCTCATAATGCTTTAAGCCATTACACGTGCCTGTGGTGCTGCCGCCAAACTCTTCGCCACGATCGAGCGTGTTCCTGATATCGACTCTGCAAACCCAGGAGGGCTAAAACCTGCAAAAATTACTGGCGAGATTACGTTCAAGGACGTCAAATTCAACTATCCTTCTCGCGCAGATGTCCCAATTCTCAAAGGCATCAACATCACCTTTCCGGCTGGCAAGACAACTGCTCTCGTCGGCGCATCTGGATCTGGAAAATCTACGATTGTATCTCTCACAGAACGCTTCTACGATCCGCTCAGCGGCTCTGTTACGCTTGACGGAACTGACTTGCGGGAACTGAACATCAAGTGGTTGCGCTCTCAGATCGGTCTAGTCTCACAAGAGCCCGTGCTCTTCGCGACTACTATCAGGGGCAACGTCGCCCACGGTCTCATTGGCACACCATACGAGGATGCGTCTGATGAGGAGAAGTTTCAGCTCATAAAAGCAGCCTGCATCAAGTCCAATGCAGATAGCTTTATTACCCACTTGCCACAAGGATATGACACCATGGTTGGTGAGCGTGGTTTCCTGTTATCGGGAGGGCAGAAACAGCGCGTCGCTATCGCGCGAGCTATTGTGTCGGATCCGCGGATCTTGCTCCTTGATGAAGCGACGAGCGCCCTCGATACTCGATCGGAAGGGATTGTACAAGATGCTCTGGACAAGGCATCTGCTGGCCGAACTACCATCACCATTGCTCATCGCTTGTCAACCATCAAAGATGCTGACTGCATACTCGTAATGGGCGATGGACTGGTACTGGAGCGAGGGACTCATGCCGAACTCCTGGCAGACGAAAATGGGGCATACTTTCGTCTTGTCACGGCACAAACTCTTCGTGAGGGTCACGAAGATGAAGATCTGGATGCAGCGATATCAAGTCAGGAGAGAGATTTGGAGGAGCCTAGGTCAGGAGAAATCCTCGATCGGAAGAGCACCATTCGCTCCACCGGAAGCGACGTCGTCAGTCAATTAAAGGAGACAGTAGGGGATCGGGCTCCAGAAGAAGACTACGGTCTATTCTATTTGATGGGACGAATGGCTGGTCTTTACCGCGAAGGGCTTCGCCGATACTTTATCGGATCTCTCTTTGCCATGTGTAAGTTTCCGAAGCATATATTATCAGCTGATCTCAAATGTTTCTGCAGGCAATGGTGCCGCTTATCCTGCCTCTGGCATTATCTATGGTAAGTCTTGTCACCAAACCAAACAGAAACCATTTATCCTGGCATGCACTGGTAGGGCGCGCGATCGCCGGCTTTTCTGAGACCACAAATTCTGCGCGCCGCTACGCCGGCGACCGGAATGCTCTCTGGTTGAGTTACATATTTTCCTGGAGATCATGCTGGCACTTATTTCGAGCCAGGTTTTTCATTCTGGCCATTCTGTACGGCTTGTGTGTTGGTTTTCAGGGCTACTACTTTTCTTCTTCTGCCGCCGTCTTGACTGCCAAGCTCCGTTCAATGAGCTTCAAAGCCATCCTCCGACAAGACAGTGAGTGCTTAATCGCTAACGTATTTTTCTCACTCATGGAATCAGTCGAGTACTTTGATAACGAGAAGAACAGTGTGAGTCCTATAACTCCCTAGCTCATGCAAAACCCTCAATGGACTCTGTAAGACTGGCGCTCTGACGTCAAGCTTGAGTGAAAACCCTCAAAAGATCAATGGTCTCGCTGGCGTAACTCTGGGAACGTGAGTATTTGAGTACTCCCAAAGTAGTGTCATTACTGACTTTGGTTAGAATCGTCCAATCTATCACAACTGTAGTTGTTGGTATGGTCATTGGCTATGCATATGCGTGGAAGCTGGCTATTATCGGCATGGGTGCGTCCCGATTTCCGATTTCATGCCTTCCTCTTACAAATTTTGTCGTTATCTAGCATGTCTCCCTATCCTGGCGTCCGCTGGATTTATACGTTTGGTACGTGACTCGCGTAATAATCTCCCGTCGCGCTAAACACCTTCTAGCAAGTTGTTGTTCTGAAAGATAAGAAAAACAAGTCAGCGCATGAAAGCTCTGCTCAGATTGCCTGCGAAGCTACTGCAGCCATCCGTACTGTTGCATCATTGACCCGGGAAGAGCATTGCCTCGATCTTTACAGACAAAGTTTGGAAGAACCCATCAGAAAAACCATTAGGACGGCGCTCTGGAGCAACATGCTGTTCGCAATCTCTCAGTCTATGGCATTCTGGGTAATCGCTTTAGTTTTCTGGTATGGCGCGACGCTCGTTTCACGGCTTGAAATGACCACGCAATCATTCTTCATTGCTTTGATGGTACGGCCATTTCGTAAACCTTTGCGCATTATTGAAGTAAACAAAACACCGGCAGACTACAGTATTTAGCGCAATGCAGGCCGGCAACGTCTTCGCATTTGTGCCTGACGTCTCATCAGCCAAAGGGGCCGCGAACGCAATTATCAGGCTCCTTGATTCGACTCCTACGATTGACGCAGAGTCAACGGAAGGCAAAAGTGTTCCGAGCGAATCTATCAAGGGCCACATAGTGCTGGAAAACATTCATTTCAGTTACCCCACCCGTCCCGGATTCCGGGTTCTTCGTGGCCTCTCGCTTACTGTCGAACCTGGAACTTATGTTGCTTTAGTCGGCTCTAGCGGTTGCGGCAAAAGCACAGTGTAAGTCTTACCACTGCGTCGTATTCGAACAGGCTGCTGAGAGTTCATTTCAATCTAGCATCCAGTTACTAGAGCGTTTCTATGATCCACTTTCTGGACAGATCTCGCTCGATGGGGAGCATATCGACGGATGTAATGTCCAGGCATATCGACAGCATATTTCACTTGTGTCGCAAGAGCCTGTGAATAGACTCGTGATTTTCATCTCTTGGTAGAGAGAGCTGACTGCTTGTCTTGCAGACCTTGTACGCGGGGACTATCCACTTCAATATCTTGCTCGGTGCCGCCAGATCAGAATCTGAGGTTACACAAGAAGAGATCGAGGCTGCATGCCGCGATGCCAATATACTAGATTTTATTCAATCACTTCCAGAGTGAGACCTCAATACTACGAGAACTTGAGGCTTACTGACATGATAATAATAGTGGGTTCAATACCGAAGTCGGTGGCAAAGGATCACAGTTGTCGGGGGGTCAGAAACGTGTGTATCATTCATTGACAGGTACCTTTCTTTGTACGCTGAAATCATGATACAGAACGTATAGCAATCGCTCGCGCACTACTTCGGAACCCAAAGGTTCTTCTGCTCGACGAAGCCACATCAGCCCTCGATTCAAATTCAGAGAAGGTTGTGCAAGAAGCTCTTGACAAAGCTGCCAAAGGTCGTACCACCATTGCCATCGCCCACCGTCTTTCGACTATCCAGAACGCTGATCGCATGTGAGTCAATGGAGAGCATCGTCACCGTTAAAACTTTCTCACTGCTTTACAGACATTTCGTCAAGGACGGGAGAGTCAGCGAATCTGGAACACATGATGAGCTTCTTGCGCGGAGAGGGGATTATTACGAGTTTGTCCAACTGCAAGCACTGAGCAAGAAGTAGTGGAAGTTTAACGACGCCTGATGCCCCCCATGTATTAATGAATCGATTAGATCACCGACTATACAATCACACTTACATCAGTGAATCGATGAGTCAGTGATATGGTAGCTGTGGGAACTGTAGGACAATATAATTCTGCTCCCGCTAAATATGCCTATGTATACTGCGAGAAACTTGAGTATTGGTACATAGCTATCATGGATGTCAGAAAATCCAGATTACCATGAAGAGTTCGCAACAAAGTCATAACTTTGCACCATCGCGGCCAGTAAGCTATAACAGCGTAATTAGATACTACTTGTCGAGCAATATTGTATTCTGTTATTATATTTGGACCTACAATGTTATCTAAGGCTTTATCATGGAAATTACCACTAGCCCTTGTCATCCAATCTACATTCATATGAGAGCTCCCAACAAGGTCATGGCTTTGCGCCATTGCAGCCGGCAAGGTATAATAGCGTGATCAGGTCCAGGCTACTTGTTAAGCAATATCATATTGCCTTATTTATGTTGGACTTACAATGCTATATTGTGTGCCTCAAATATTGCATCAATTATATTGATATATGCGATCATGTATTTATGGCCTCAATTTACACCCCGGCACTAACTCGAACAGATTCTGGTGATAAGTACATAGTGTGAGTGTGTTGATTCAATATCATAAATGTGCGCTGGGCCAGTATGTGTCGCTCACAGATGGATGAAGAGGTTTGAGGTCTGTGGATATCATTTGACTCGGAGGTGCCCAATGAGCGCAAAGCACCCCAATAACATATCCCACGTTTGCCAGACTTTCATCACGAAATCGGGGAGGAGGTGCTTTTTATAGATGAACTTTGCAAAGTCGGACCAAAATTTTATGGCATTTTATGATAATATACCGTATGATAATATATTATACACACACCAGCAAAATGACATCAAGGGATACAATATCGCAAGCATGCTACAAGTCTGATAAAAATATGCAACACTGCACAATTATGTTTATTGTGTGACAAAGTAATACACAGGCAAGAGAAAAATGGCACCAAAGGACAAGAAATTATAAGTTACCCACCATTCTGATGGATTTTTGCAATACCTCATGCATATGATTATTTTACGACAAAGTAATATACAAGCAAGAGAACAATGGCGCAAAAGGACAAGAAATTGTCAGTAACCTGCAATTCCGATGGAGATATGCAATGTCTCGCAAAGTATGATTAGCCTACACAAATCAATATCCAATCAAGATAAAAATGGCACCAGCATCAGGAATTTGGGTGGAGCTTGTAGCTACTACAAGATACGTACACAATCCCTGCAATACGAATAATAATACGAATAATAGCATGGGAAAAGCGGTGTCCAAACACAGCACGAACACGATCGAATGAGGGCAGTAAAGAAGCTGTAGCGCCCACCAACCCAGTCCCAGAAGGTGAACATGTTTGCCTTGTCAATGCCAAACGCGGTGACAGCCTGTGTTCGTGCTGAGGGCGACGAAGTGCTTTGCAACGTGTGTTTTGTCCTTGGCTGTCGCCAAAAACCAATCGCGAGCGGATTCGGCATTGGTGATGGTCTCTTGGGTGGTAAAGGTTTTAGAGGCGATGATGAAGAGGGTGCGCTCGGGATCGCAGAGTCTGAGAGTCTCAGCGAGGTGGGTTCCGTCGGTACCCAGGTCTTGAATCGTTCTCAACGAGGGTGTCCCAGTGGGACCATATGATAGAGTCACCTTCCGCAGCCGAAAATAAGTCACCAGGAGCTGATCTCCCGAAAACGAAGATTCGCCGTCCTCATCCTCAGAACCGAAGATGCCAGGTTTCTCAAGTCATCTGCTGGGTCAATTTGGGCGCCTGTTCTCATTCTCCAGCTTGCCGGTAGTTGAGGAAACAATGGGTATCACAGGACCTGGTGGAGACATACTTGAGGCGCCATGATGAATCTACCAAAAGAAACGGGTTTCGATACTCGCGGCGGTGAAAGGGTAGAGGTAGGGACAGGAATGAATAGACGGGCGAGAACCTGAAGCCTTGGAACGATCTCGAGCATCTGCGATTCGTCAAGCAGACGGAAAACGGGTCCTTCCATGATGATACCACCAGCCGTGTATATACCACACTGCGTGGCGATCGAACGCGCCGTCAGCACATTATCACCCGTGCACATCTTCACAGCGACACCAGCTTTGTGGCGATCAGAGACTGCTTCTCGAACACCATCCCTGAGCGGATCTTCGATTCCAACGATGCCGATCAATGTCAGGTCTTTAGCGATGACGTCGTATGACACCTACAACCAGGTCAGTATGACGAAATGCGACTGCAAGTATACCTACTTCGTCAATAGCAGAGACTTGAATCCCAGGTGGTGGCCAAGACGGAAAGTCTTTGTAGCACAAGCTGATAGTCCGCAGAGTCTGATTCGCGTAGAAAATGATAGTCCTCGTGATGTTCTCCTCAGAGAAGCCATTGATATGAACACTGCCAGCAGACACAGGATACAGCTATTGCAAAACTCAGAACAAATCACGGGGTAGTAGATGAGGAATCGTACTGTATAACAGCATGCAACTAAGTAATTGTGAGGAGGAAGATTATTCTTGGATGCTCCAGCGTGTCTGGTTATCGTGAGCATTCGCACGTTATCCAAAGCAAAGTATAGTGCACGCACCCCTCGAAAAGGCAAAATATTGCAACAGCCTTGTCTGGGCGGTCCTGGAAGAACTCTTTCCATCGTGGCTGAAAAGCTGATCCCATAGCTTCCAGCTCGTCGCCGTCAGGACGCCATTTGATTTTTGCATCGCTGCCACTGAAATGCTAATTAACACGCCACCAGCAATGACGGTTTCATACCAACTTTTGGGCAACGAGTGACTTGGCATCGATTTTCCATTTTGCCAGGTTTTCTACAATGTTTGGGCGATTAAATGGACTTGGAATATGGCGAGAACATGCTTACCCTGTATAGCACTCTCCTTTCCACGCCAGAGGGGGGTCCATAGTAACAGCTTCGTCAGCAGCAAAGTGTGGAAGAAAGGCGCCATTGTGATCTCATAACTCTAAGTTAACATCATGAAACAAATGGTTGAACGCGAACCTCGATAATTTTCTCCAACGCCAGGCAAGTCCACCAATTGCTCGATACCGCACCGCTTCAGAACCGCATCGACACTGATCCCAGATCTCTCGAGAATGGCCGGCGAACCGAAAGCGCCCGCAGAGATAACAACAAGCTTTGATGCCCTCACGATGCTCGATGACTTATCCGCATCTGGGCAAGATATCAGATCGCTGGTGAACTCAACACCTACGGCACGCTTATCTCTTTCATGAAAAGACATCAGCAGTTGGGCACGATTATTACCCGAATGTACAACACTCACTCGAAGATAACACGCTTAACGCGCTTGCCAACCCATATTTGTAAATTCTGGTTGTGAGCTTGGTTGTAGACATAGTGGTGCGGTCCACTCACCCATTGATCGCAGAAACGGTGCGGTAGTCTTAAGGACTCGTCAATAAGTGCTCGACGTCTTGCAATGCTTTGGGACGCACCAAGGTGTGGTTGGACGCAGTATTCCCGCGTCACTGCAGCTGCATTGATTGCGGCTAGCTCTCCGTCACTCATGCGAGGGTCTGCAGCCATGATGCACAGGTGAGGCTGGCGTGGCGTTGGCGGGCGCAGGAGATTGTGCTTTCGGACCTAGTTTATTGAACAAGGCTTTAGAGACGTCGCCGTTGGTTTGAAGTGATTTATGGCTGTCAGAGGGGTCGCTGTGACCATTGTCGGTGTGGTTGTAAGAAAAATGTTTTCCCAAAAAGGCAAAACATTCTCGTTTCTCCAGACCTACTATGTAAAATCCCACCACCGATAATCTCCTTCACCGTGACTGCTACAACACCTCCATGGAGCAGAACAATCAAGCCGGCGCTCAAGATCAAAACAATCAACTAAACGTTGAAGGACAAAACAATCAACTCAACTTTGAGCCTCCAACACAATCGGTAAGTTCTAAATGTGAAGAATTGCGTATTAAATTATAGCTTATCTGATCTTGATGTTAGGTAGGACTACTTGATCACCTGCTCATTCCTGGGCCGTTGGTCGTCAGCGACTCAGCGATTGTACGTATTGATTACGATTTAAGTGATTCCAACACTGACAATGTCCAGGCGACTTGGAACGCCGCCAGACAAACGGCCCAATTTCGCACTCAACACGGTGGTTCCGTGCTGCCGCACGAACCTATTCATACCACTGCGGAAGACCGGTGTTGGTTGACGTTAATGGCGTTGCGGAGAGAGGGGGAACTCGAGGAGACCGTGAGGTACCTCGAAAACGCTTGGAGGGAGTTGGATGAGGTAAAGAGGCTGTTGGGGATAAGAAATCAGTAGAACCGTCCCCCGCTACTTTGAACAAAGCCGCAATGTTTTCCAACGGGCACCTTCACCTGTACGCACAACATTATATTAGCATTACACCAATAGCGCAAAAGTGAAACTCTCACGTAGTGAAGAACGCCCGCAAGGTCTCTTCAGAAACCAAAGGCGACAACCCACCAACGAACACAGTTGTGCTATAGGGGTCGGTGGAAGTGAGCTGCTCGCCATTCGGTCCGATGAGGTTTCCAAGGATGGCACGTGCTTGAGCGTGGTGTTTCCACGACTCTTCGTAGATGATATACCGCCGTGCCACGGAATGATCTTGCGAGTCATGCGCCGAACCAGAGGGAACAATGCCTTTGGCGTTATTAGTGGAGCCAGCGTTGGCGTACTGGTGGGCGAGCGCAAGGACATTAGCGGAGAGACCAAGCATCCACGTCGAACGGGTTTTAACGATGTGATGTTGGAGGCGAAAAACATGGTGGAGTGATCTCCTAGGGCGACCAGCAATTTACAAAGTGAATGAGACACGCCGTCGACTGAACCGGCTGGGTATCGGATAACAGTGAGTATTCATATCGAGTGAGCATTTGCAACCAACAAGGCTCACCACGATCTCCATAGGCATCAAGCCACACAAGAAGCGGCTCCGTCAACGTGCCTGTACCCGCACCTCCAGCCAACGAAGACCTCGTCATAATCTCCTGCAAGACATCAGAAGCCGTTGAGAAATTCGACTCGTCAAATCCAGAGTCTGGTGCGGGCGTCATTATCGTGATCAACAGTGGAATAATGGGTGTGATATCACTTGTGTGAGGCATTAAGTTGCAAATCGAGCAGAGTATAAAAGAACGTTACTTGGCCCGTAATGTGTATATCCATGCTTGAAAGCACTTGAGTGCAGATTGCAGTTCAGGCAATATGAGAGTCGGTCGAGTGATAGACGTTATTACAGCTTGGACTACCATCGGAGAGGCGTCAAGAAGAGACTGGTGCATTTGCATCCTGGTACGAGATTGGTGATGATGCAGAGTGATTCCAATCGTCGCACTCACTTACTGGGCCCTAGAAGGTCGGCCGTTTCGACCTCTTCATCGACTATGGTAAGGAAGGCAAGGAGTTGTTCTGGAGGCATGCCAGAGGAAGAGAGAGAATTCACTGCCGACACTATCCAGTCTGGCCACCTTGAGGGAGAACCAGGCGCAAATTGGAGTGCAAGTGATGTGATCTGCAAACGATCACTAGACGAACTTCAGTCTAGGACTTGAACTCACTGTGACAAACAGTTTGCGGCACACTACTTCGCCTTTTCCCGTCAATGTTGAGTGAGAGGTGAGCTTGAGCAGTAAGTCTCGTAGATGTTCGGCGTTTTCCTCAGGAAATGAATCCCTGCAGCAATATAGCAGTTGATCGGTACCATTGAAAGGAGGAAAAGGTAGAGCATTTACCAGTCGCACATGATCTTAACCTGCGCAGTATGTGCGCCAAAGAATTGCACATTTGTGTCGGGATGTTCGAGGAAAGATACAATCAACGCCCATGCCTCAGGTCGTCTCTGAATCTCGACCAGCTCTTGTTGGATCCGTCGTTAATCCACCTGGGCCTGTGCGCTCGAATATGCTTGTTGTATTAACTGTGGAAGTGTCGTAAGAGATCTCCCCAATGAAGTGCAGACATGAAGTATGTACTTGCGCTGCTTATTGCACGTCAGGTGGAGACAAATCTGGGAGAATAAACTTGCCACCCCAACACTCTCACCCCAGCCAAGGCACCCACTGTTCTTGGGGCCACCCGTCAAGCGCGTGCTGAGACTATGCGCAAGCTCGTGGATGACGATGTCAGCTTCCATGTCACCATCGCGGTAAGGGTTTGCCGTGTTCCAGAGGTACATACGGCATCGACTGGTTCACGAAACATAAGTATCGATCAGGATAAGGAAAAACAACAACCCACCCATTCTGCGCATTGGGGGGCGTCATAAAATTGGCATTGTTAAACCCACTGCCGTCCTGTGCATTCGTAATCACAGCATCTGATTCCTCACCGCCACGTCCAAAGTAAAACTCAACGGTAGGTCAAGTCGTGGAACATGTTGCTCGTGTAGAAGAGCTGTGTCACGGTTGCATCGATGTGATCCTGTGTGTCCGCCATGTTCTCCTCTGTGTTGCCCTTTGGACTCGGGGATGACCACCTTGAGGACGATCTTCTTCCTCTCTTCATCAGAGGTTTGAAATTCACGAATGAGAATGACTGTGACTTCCTTGGTGTAGTAGGATGCGTACTCGGGGTCCATGAGGGGAATAATGAAACCGATAGCCTTCAAGAAGGCAGCAAGACCCTTGCCGCGATGCAGACGAATACCAAGCCAGAGAGGCTTCAGTACCTCATCGAAGGACTCGATACCGTAGGGCGTGGCTGCTTCAGCAAGGGCGGCAAGCCCGAGTGCAGTCATGGTCCGCACTTTCTGCTGCTCATCCTGCAGACCGTGCGCAATGCAGGCCACGAGATTACGAAGATGGGGGTAAGACGGCGCAGCCCATCATGATAGTGATCTGTTGCACGATACGGATACGGGTATGACGCGCCTGCCACGACTTCTTACTGCGACACACGGCCTTGAGGAACGGCAGGAGGGAGGGGATACCGAGCGCGGAACAACGACAGAGAATGCGCGAGCGGTGGTATTACGGACGTACTCGTCAGCATGGTCAATGTCAGGACGCATAGTGAAAATCATGTGTGCAAAACCGGCAGCTTTGGAAAGGTTTGGATATGATCTCGCGACCCTCCACACGAGCGTAGTAATCCTCATCAACGAGGAGTGGCTCAATGACAACGAGAATTTTGTGAATGTACGGGCGGACGAGGTCATCCGTCATTCAGCTGACAGACCCACTCGTGTCTCATGTATCTGGTGAATCGTACATGGCCCGCATCTGTTTCTCGGACAGTCTCGCAGTCTACGAGGGACTACAGTTCGTGATCTGTCAGCACAACTAACAGGACAAAGTCTGGGGTCACTCACGTCAAGTAGTGCGCCGTCCTGATTATCGCTAGCATGTACAACAGTGGCCTTCAGCGTGAGCGAAGGATTGACACCACGAACGGGTGGGAAGGACAGTTCTACTCGATGTGAGTAGATGTGCAGGAATGATAAGTAGGTTGCTCACCGAATTGTTCATCTCCATGATTGAGCAACTCATCCCACGATGTTTGAAGTTTTCCGATGATTTCACCATTGCCCAGCGTTCGATCAAGCTCAAAGAACACTCTAATCTCCATTGTTAATGCAGGTGACTGACGTGATGATCTGTAAACCGAAGTTCAGTATTGAATCGCGTCTGAAAACGCCATCATCTGGCGGCGCAGTTCTACCACCAAAAGTGAAAACGGAGACAGGAAGATCTCTGCAACCGTCCTCTAAGAACATAGAGATTCACATTCTGGGTGCCGACAATACCGTGGAAGAAGTAACAGGACGCCATGACGAAGAAGTTGAACTGGGACACAACGCACCAAGGCATGAAAGGGGCTCGCAAGCCTGAGCGGAGTACACGCCTGAGTCAGAGTGAAACTTCATCAAAGGGGCTTGGGTGGAGCGCGCACATGGAGTCGATGCGGATTGGTCCCGCGAGATCAAACACTTTGTCCTTACATAAGATGGTGAGGGTAGAATGACAAAGGAATATACCAATAAGAATACGACCTACGAAGTTGCAAACACTGAGAGTTTAGACTTGTGCTGCTTGCCATCGCGGAGGCTTCTAACTCGTCGTAGTTAGGATTCCCTTTGGCATATGATACTTGAGATATGGGTATACCCTGGAGGTTCATGAGATAATTGAAGTGCGTGACACAAATTGCCTCTCACCAATGATGGATACAATTGCAGCTTCCTATAATGAAGGGCGCTCTTACATTGTACTTGCTTGAGAAAATATACCGTGGTCCATATTGGAACGCTTGTGAGCACATTCGGGGGGACGGTCATCCTTATGGTGGGACCCACTTCAACATTGGATCCTTTGAGCTCGAAGGGACTTACAGTTGTGCCTGCCATGTCTGAAATCCAAGTCCTGCGATGATTGTAGGCTAGACTTGGCAGTCAGACCACCATTCGCAATTTCCTTCGACGACGAACGTACCAGGAAAAGGCTGAGCGAGTACAGCACAAAAGAAAATCCATGGAAAAGGAATGCATATGCCCAGACTAAGTGGTCGCTGAAAGCATCTAGAACTGACGACCATTTGAAGGCTTTGGTCAGTTCCTGCATCGGAGTCTGCTCGTAATCTATCTAGCAGGCTGTGTTGTGTCTGCTTCAGATAGCTGCAACAAGTTGAAATTTGGGGTTGACGAAGACGGAAGGATAAAACGCACAAATTTTGCCTCGTGAGACCAAGTCGGCGCAATGAAATATGCGATGAGGGAAACGACCACTGTGAGGATTCCCTCAAGAATG
>NW_024539347.1:0-122985 GCF_016758775.1 Suillus clintonianus
AAAACGACGATCACAACTCCGACAACGAGGAAAGATGAAAATAACTGGCACTTTGTGACATGTCGCCCTGATCACGCTATACTCACTTCCCCAACCAGAATTGTTGGCTCTATCCTATGGCGCTTCATTTCCTGCATTCACAAAGGTGAAGAAAGTCTTCGTGTTATAGATGTCAACACCATTCAGTCAGTTGTTGGTATGATACCTCACAAGCCCACCCTTCCAAACGGACAAGTAGAAGAGCGGTTCTTCCTTGTGGAGAAGACAGGTTTAGACATTGCACGCTGCGGATTACAAGACGACAACGGTGACATTGATTGATGTAAGTTCCCGTACTAGTATGTTCATCCTCCCGCTCATCCTCCCGTCATCTCACCATCTTCATTCTCATCTTAGTATGCTCCCATTCATATGTTTTCAAAGGACTTAGAATGAAATCTTCCCATTCGGAAGTTTCCAGCGGAGACTGAAATACTCGAGCATCTGGTGGAAGGTCTACTCACTACTGCTCACGATGACCACCACAATGACTGAGTATAATTTCCCCCCCCTACGCTCATTCCTCCCTTCTAATGCTTATGATAATACTTATACTGCGTCCACATCACCTCTTCTTAATGATCATTGTTCTCTGCCACTGGTACCCGATCCAAATAATTTCCATCGTCATTCTCAGGAGAGTCGTGATTCTCACTCCAACTGGTCTCAAGGTGTCTTATTGTCAAAGGTATGTGTATATGATGGAATTAGTGTTCAATTGACATGAAATATGACGCATATATGCAGCAAATGCAAGCCTTGCAGGAAACTATTGTATCGCTTCGTGCAGAGAATGCAGTTCTGCTGGCCTCTCGAGATTCATACCAGTGAGTTTGGTTATCATCGCCGTGAATTACTCAAATATGTACAATTTTCAGAGATGCATATGACAAACTTGTAGCCTCACTTCGGCTGATTCAAGTCGGAACTCCATCAGAGCCTGGCACCACTACCGAGCATCCTGTCATTCTGCAGCCTATGACATTAACGCTCCCTCCTCAGCTCAATAAATCAGACTACCCCAATGTCAGGTTTTGGACGCACAAGAGCTTCAAGGTCTACGACAAGAGTGCGAATGCGCAGTCTACAGACCGCGGTGCATTTCCATTCCTCGAAGATAAGGACGGTCATCCACTATCAGAAGATCATGTTGCTGCCATTGGGCAGGCAATGCGGGCAATCTGGCATGGCTTCAAGTCGCGTCACATTGCACCTGTCACTTGGGGGGGTGCGAGCTCTGCTGTTAAGAATGAGTTCATTGCAGAGATGGTGAAGGCACATCCCGAGGTGGGATTCTGCGAACACTATTGGAAGATTAACGCATTGGCTACAGCACGTTATTCGTCTTGGAAGCAGTCATACTTGACTGACTCTGAGGGGATTCAATCGGAGGCTAAATTGGACAATTTGTCACGCAAGAAACGCAAGTCGTTGAAAGTGAAAATCTCCGATGACGACTGTGAACGTGCCATGAAGAGGCTCAGGGTTGGCGACTCCGACGACTCCGACGGCAGCATTATATTGTCGCCCACTATCAGTGGCAACTTGATAGACTACGAGACATCAACTTCATCCCCCCATGATACCACTGCATCCACGCCCTCTGAATATCCTGCAAGCACAAGCACATCGGACACAGACCCATCCACTACCACGAACACTTCCAGCTCCAACACTTCCATTAGCATGAACGTATCCACTACCACCTGATGGTGGGGGATGGATGTATCCTTTTGGCCTATAGGCCTAAAATAGGGATACATCCCCCAATCTAATTGTCCACTCACCAGTGATACATCCATGTAGTCTGAGAATCCATGTATCTAATATAGCAAGCAGAAATCTTAAACATACATTATGACTGCAATTTTGGCTCCCCAAAGCGAAAATTCATGATATATATTCCATTTTGGTAACCTCCTCATGTCAGGCCTCCCCACATTATTCCCACACATCATATGTTCGCATTTTTCAGCCCCACAGTGTGGGAATTACCCCACAACACCAAAAACATCGCCCATTTTGGGAATCTCCACAATATCAATTATTCCCACACCCTTCCCACCTCACTGCAGCTTCACCACCACCCCACAATAGGTCCCCCTCCATATATAAGTGATAGTTTGGTATATATATGTATATTATAATATAATGGTCCGCTTTTTTTGTTTATTTGTGTACCTGCTCCTCCTCCAGGGCCCTTTCAACATAACCTAGGGTACAGAACACTTTCGCATTTTTGCCCCTATGACAGGGAAGTGTTCTAAGGCATTCAGAACATGTTCAGGAGTATATATGAATGTATTCCCATCTTTATTTTACCCCCTGAAGCGCCCTACATCAATAGTTATAGCATATATACATAGAAATACAAAATATGTTCCCATGTGTGCATTTCCAAGTGAACAGACTTGAAAATTGTATCCCCACAATCCATTAAGCAGTATGAACAATGTGTCAGGAGATCAGGCCCACAGAACAACACCCTGTTGTATGGTATACCCCCCTTCTTCTGGTGGTTTACCCCCTGTGAAAATTTTTCCTGGAAGGCTGGACCTTAGATATGGCAGGGAGTCTATTCCTATACATATTTGGAGTATATCTATCACATAGCTACCACAGGGAGCCTTTAGGGTCCTTCAATAGGAACAAAAACATAAAACATCACATATTTCACTTTTTTGATGTTTTGCACTACCTTACCCTTTCACAAATAATACAACATGCTCATATATCATTAGTAGGGCATATATACATGCTTTATATACCAAAGATCAGTTCAAAATAGGCCATAGTTGTGGAATAGTGTATATACTTTCTAAATCTACTGATTAGGTTCCCATACCTTCAAAACATCGAAATCTTATAATCAGACACCTGGAGTACATTTTACATATATTCAGCATCATAGGCCTAAATGTACAGAAACATCCACCCAAATCTCAGAGCTGGGAAGTGAAATAGATCAAAAATTGAGTGTGGGAAAATTAAAATGCCCAAAACATCGAAAATGGGTAGTTTGAGGTTGAGTGGTTATTGGACTTTAATGCTGAATCAACTCACTTTCACATTACATCCCTTCCACCAACACTCTACCCTCAGGGCAGTGTGTAGTATAGGTTCCTTAGGTAGTCTATCATGTATCCTACACATTTTTAATAAAATCTTCGACCTGTCTCATATATAAATATGACTTTCTGTGAAAAAATGTCAATTGTCACTTTTCACACATATGTCATTTTCCTTGCGATTCATTCAAACCTTGATGGATCTTTCTATAGATTTAGGGCTATCATTAGGGATATATATGAGATATATCCCAGGTGTCTGATCACTGATAAAACCCTTTATTTCCATGTGGCCTTCTAATCAGTGGAAATACCCCCTTTACCTCAGATCTAATGTTTCCACCCTATATCCAGCTGATCCTTAGCATAGGAAACATTTATACATGCCCTACTAATGATATATGAGCATGTTGTATTATTTGTGAAAGGGTAAGGTAGTGCAAAACATCAAAAAAGTGAAATATGTGATGTTTTATGTTTTTGTTCCTATTGAAGGACCCTAAAGGCTCCCTGTGGTAGCTATGTGATAGATATACTCCAAATATGTATAGGAATAGACTCCCTGCCATATCTAAGGTCCAGCCTTCCAGGAAAAATTTTCACAGGGGGTAAACCACCAGAAGAAGGGGGGTATACCATACAACAGGGTGTTGTTCTGTGGGCCTGATCTCCTGACACATTGTTCATACTGCTTAATGGATTGTGGGGATACAATTTTCAAGTCTGTTCACTTGGAAATGCACACATGGGAACATATTTTGTATTTCTATGTATATATGCTATAACTATTGATGTAGGGCGCTTCAGGGGGTAAAATAAAGATGGGAATACATTCATATATACTCCTGAACATGTTCTGAATGCCTTAGAACACTTCCCTGTCATAGGGGCAAAAATGCGAAAGTGTTCTGTACCCTAGGTTATGTTGAAAGGGCCCTGGAGGAGGAGCAGGTACACAAATAAACAAAAAAAGCGGACCATTATATTATAATATACATATATATACCAAACTATCACTTATATATGGAGGGGGACCTATTGTGGGGTGGTGGTGAAGCTGCAGTGAGGTGGGAAGGGTGTGGGAATAATTGATATTGTGGAGATTCCCAAAATGGGCGATGTTTTTGGTGTTGTGGGGTAATTCCCACACTGTGGGGCTGAAAAATGCGAACATATGATGTGTGGGAATAATGTGGGGAGGCCTGACATGAGGAGGTTACCAAAATGGAATATATATCATGAATTTTCGCTTTGGGGAGCCAAAATTGCAGCCTAAAACTGCTTGTTGTGATTCACCATTGAATATATCATTGTGGACAGTGGACAAGTAGACTGGATAATGTATCCCTATTTTAGGGCTATAGTAGTATATTGATGTATCTATATAGCACTATGGGCTGGCTACTAAACTACGAATCTACAGTTTTGCATACCACGAAGCCGCGGCCTAGTGCGGCTCAAGCCACGGCTTTGGCCTGGCTTGGGCTCACGGCCTAGGCTTGAAATATGGCAAGCCTAAGCCCCCCCAGGCCAAGCCTAAGCCGGGGCTTTGAGCCTAAGCCGGGCCGGAACGTCACTAGACACCATCCCTCCTGCTCGCTCTCCAGGACAACGTATCCGAAGATCTCCAACCTACCACTGTTCCGGAATGTGACTCCAAGCACCCTGTTGACCTCTTCGCAATGGTTCTTCCCGCTGCCATTATCGTGCCCGGTGCCTCTGACGAAGGTCCTTGCACTGTGGAATCCACGACCACCGAGAGCATCGATTCACGTGTCTTGCGCAACAACCGGAAAGTGAATGTTGTTCATAACTCTCCTTTCGACTCTCTGCATGTGCACTTCTCCAGGCTATCACCATGACTCTTGTTTGCCACCACTCTGTTGCTATTGTATTTTGTACCTCGCCTCGTGTTTTTTTAGCCTGCTATCGTGGTTTTGTACTGTACTACTGTATGTTTTGCAAAACAATGCTTTTGTTGACCCGCCTCGGTCAACTTCGATCCTATACTATTCTACGTTCGAATGAAATCGAGTGTAATATTTGTGTCTACCAACTTCCTTCGATGAACACAGAAATTGCTCGATTTACATTGCACACAATCTTGATAGCAGTACGGTGAGTCGAATGAGGTCTAACGTGGTCACCGAACTCGGTCTCTCACGATTACCTTCGTTCTGCCTCGAAGGACTTTTCACTGGGGTTGACAGTTCGGAAGCAGACGAATGCTTCTTTGTTGTTTGTACATAGTCACCTTGTGGGCCACAGCCTGAACTTTGCATCGATATCGTCCTCTACTGACGTGTAATTTATGCACGGACCTCTTCTTGATTTGTAGTGAGAAATGTTCAAAAATGAGGGCAGAAAGGCAGTTTGGCTTGCAACAAAAAGAATTGCAGTAAAGTCGCGGTGAGTTATAAGTTCATCGTTCGCGTCCCTCCTTCTGATGTAGTAGTATCTGGAATGATGAATCGCTAGATTCTACAGCAATCGTGCAGCAGCAAACGGAGATATCGTCCAGATTTCACGGTCCAACATCTATCGCTTTGGTGACCCAAACTTCGCGGTGCCGGTTTTCCGCGACGTTGAATGGACTATCGGCGAGGGTGAAAACTGGGCTGTAATAGGGACAGGTTCGAAGCAAAAGACAGCTCTTTTGCAGGTGCGTCATGCCAGCTGTATTTCGAAGTGTCTACATTGACAAATTCGCGCCGCGCGTTAGACGCTCCTTGGTCACCTACGTATAACTCCTCCTCCGCCTTTACCTGGAGGACTATTTCCTTTCCTCTCCGACCCTCCACGCGACCCACACACCTGCGTCTCTCTCGTGTCATTCGCTCATCGATCACGCGCAGCAGGTGGTGCCTTCTATGACTACACTTCTCGGTACGGCGCAGTTAGAGAAGAGGACCGCATAACCCTTCGGGAAAGTATGTTCGGAGAGTACGACTTTCTGAACATTCAGCCAAAAGGCGGCAGGGTGAAAACTCCCATTGAAATTGCACAGGACGAAATCAAGAAGGGCATATTTGAGGACCTAACTTCTAAACTAGGTCTTTCCTCTCTGTTGGATTTGCCTTTGATTGCTTTATCAAACGGGCAGACGCGTCGAGCACGCATTGTGAAGGCTATTTTGTCTGAACCAGAGCTCCTCGTACTCGACGAACCTTTGAGTGAGTGGTTGAACTTATATTCGACCAGCGCGAAGTATAATTGATGTGCGTTATTCAGCTGGCCTCGACGTCAATACCCGCCCAATCTTGTTGAATGTTCTTCGGTCACTTCATGAGTCCCGCAGTCCACGTATCATCATGGGCCTCAGGATGCAAGACCCCGTTCCTGATTGGATTTCACACGTCGCTTTAGTGATGGGCGAAACTATCTTGACAGGCACCAAAGATGAAATGATGTCCAAGCACGCAGATCACCACGCAAAAGAAGCTGAGAGAATGGCAAGCACCACTCAGTCCTATCTGCAGCCTGGCCTTGATCATGGAAAGCCAGTAGTGGACATGCAAAACGTAAACGTGTCATATGGCACACGCAAGGCAACTACGTCGTCCTTCATTTCCTTGATCTCAATGACACTATCTTTAGGTGCTCAAAAATATCAATTGGACGATCCTCGAAGGCCAGCGTTGGCATCTTCAAGGTGCAAATGGTACGTCAACCATACACGAAACTGAAGCTTAAAGATCCTGACACCCTTCAACCAGGTTCTGGAAAAACTACCCTTCTTTCGCTTCTGACAGGCGACCATCCCCAGTCTTACACTCAGCGAGGTAGTTCGAACCTCGAGTTGTTCTCCCGACCTCGACAGCATATCCCTACTCCGCTCTTACGTTCACTCATTGGCGTCGTTTCACCAGAACTTGCGAATGCATACCCAAGGCGCGCCGGTGTCAGTGTATTCGACGTTGTAGGCACAGGCTTTGACGGTGGTTTTGTCCCGGGTGGACCAGACGGCGTCGGGAAAGGTCTAGAGGGCACGCTCAGCGACGAAGTCAGGAAATGGAGAGTGAAACGCGTACGCGAGGTCCTTAACGGCCTCGGTCCGGCTTCCTGGGAGTCAGACGTCAATAGTTTCGCCGCTGGCGACGAGCTGTTGGCACAGAACGAAACATTTTCAAAACGCGATTTCGTGGACCTCTCTGCAGGCGAGCAGAGTGTCGTTTTGCTGATGCGGGCGCTTGTGAGTCACCCCCAACTTGTCTTGCTGGACGAAGTTTGGAGTGGTATGGATGAAAATATGGTGCGCGCTGCGAGGCGCTACCTTTGCGAGGGCGGTGTTGGATCTGACCAAGCGGTTGTGGTTATCAGCCACTGGGAGGAAGAGGTGCCGTGGACGGTACGAGAGGGTCTAAGGAGATTTAAATTAGATGACGGGAAAGGACAAGAATTGTAGAACTCTTCTCCGAAAAAACGACACGAGGAGGAATAAGCAAATTGCCCGTAAATTCACATCTTTCGTAGTAAAATATACCATCCTGCATCAATCTTACATTGCGGGATCTTCTGGCATGCGAATCATGAACTCTGCCCTCCCCTCCACGCCCACAACAGCGGTTTCTACCGTCTCATCTCGGTCGCACAAGAAATAATCTTCCTCCTTAAAGCCCTGGTCATTTTGCGTTACTACGACCAAGTAGAGCTGCGCTCTGCAGAGTGAAATATGAGCAAACGACACCCAACGCAAATATTTGAAGAACTGACACATTGGCATCCAAGCGGAAGCTCTTGCATGCCCCGATGAGAACTTTACCTACTCGTGTGCGGGGCTTCGTACTGAACTGTGCGTGCTGTGCGGAGGGTTTGTGCTGGATGCTAATGACGAGTTTGGTGTGTGCGAGCTCAGGTGCTGGTTCAGCTATGTAGACTCGTGAGCAATCATGACGAAGATGAAGGACGTTGCGAAAACGTACATTCTTGAGTCGCCTCGGGCCGAGATGCTGATCGCCCTGCGGAAACTGGCCCTCGCTTGATAGGTCGGCCTAATTATTGATGTTGTGTAAGACATCACACGGCGAGGAAGGAGATGTACTACCTGCTCTGATGGGGGCTCCGAGTCGGCCCCCTTGGGAGCTTCCAGCGACTGACGACACCCGTACGCGATGCACAAGAGGAATTTCCTTTTCCTTCTTTATCGGTCGCTCTGCGTCTATATATTCTACGCCATCATTACGATACATTGTAGTAGACGGGAATGACTCACCAGGTACATGCGGAATTTCTTGTGCACGAACAGCACTGGTTCGGCTCTTAGCAGTTGGTGGTGAGGGCTGAGGGTCATCAACGACAGGAGAAATATGTTTCTGCTGTAAGTCTTCAGCCAGCATTGAGCTATGGTCAAGTGCCTTTGGGCTATCTTCATCATCAGACACGATGACTCGCCGTCGGCGACCAGAATGTTTAGTCCGCAGAGCACTTTCAACCTCCTCCTCTTCTGTCTGCTCGGTTTCCTCTGTCAGCTCTTTCTCACCTGTCAGATCCTGCTCCTCCCCTTCCTGCTCCGCTTCTTTCTCCTGTTCTTGTTCTGACTGCGCTTCGACATTGTCCCTGTCTTCTGTTACATCACTGTATCTGCATTTTCCCTCTCCCTCTTCTCGTTCTCCAAAATCTCGATCTTGCTTATGGACCTGAGCATCCCCGTGTTCCTCTTCAGGCTGCAACGAATCTTGACCCGACTCTCCGTCTACACCAGCGGACCGAGAAGACGGACCAGGCATAACCTCCTCTGAGTACACCTCCAGACAGCAGACAAGGTCCATCAAGCCCTCTTCCTCCCATGCTTCTTCATCGACCTCGAATGCGGAGTCGTCCTTGAAATACGAGAGCGGTGACAAGCTAAGGTTGCAGGTCGTTCGGAAGCGCAGGGATGAGAATGGACGGTCTTGAATAGAAAATTTACGACGCGCAAAAGATTGGAGGGACTGGAATGAGCACGAAAATGCTCGATTTAAAAGTCATGAGAGAGAGAGTAATATGATGCACGCACTTTGAATTCGCGAACTTTGGATGTTGGACCCTTCCGCGTGACCACCCTTTTGTTCCCATATGATATTGTCAGGAAACGTAGGGGTATGGTGTCCCAGTCAACGCAGTTGTGGATCATCTTATGATACTGGTCTGGATTATAGAAACGTGATTATAAGACAGCGTTGTTATAACTTCAAATAAGGGAAATCTTGAAGGTTTATTTGAAGCGCGTTCAATTTGCACGTCGCGTTCCTCACGTGATCGCAACAATCATGACGTGACGTCTACAACAAACGAAAACGATCAGAAACTTCAAAGCTTCATGCATATGCCGGACAGCTGTTCAGTGCATTTTTGCTAGCAGCAGCGCGGCGGAGAATTCAAGAGGATCGCCTCCACAATATCATTGCGCAAGTCAAAGACATGGCAGCTGTTCACAGCATGATGGACGTCCGAGTCAGGACCCTTGAAATATCGTAGCTGTATGTTTTTCGAAGACTGGAGAGATGTAATTCTATACACTCAGATACCCTACAATCGCCTTCGTCCAACTATTCACTATCCACCATGCTCTACATCATCGATGCCCTTTAGCTTTTCATCTTGCCTCATAACCCGACTCATAATCACATAGTAACAACATATGAGATGCATTGGCACGCAGGTGAACGACAGCTTTGGGCTTAGCCTCCATGCGCGCAGACTGCCCTATATATTCTGTGGTAGTGCGACGCTGCTGTTGAAACATTTAGAAGGAACGCATTAACGCTACCATATAACGATGTAGTGAAGCAAAACATGGCATTGCTACTGCAATACTCTGGCACTGAGTCGACGTCGTGGAGGCCGATGGTAGCAAAACCAGTACGCTTCTCTATCAACAGCAACAACTTATATTCCTAAATGAACTTCAAACGTCAAAACTCTGAGCAATGTGTATTTTTTCTTTCTTTACATCAGTCTCGAGCCAGGCGTTCAACCCGCTGTCTGGCAATTTCCTCATGACTTCATGGCTGCTGTACATCCATCGGAAACCAACGTAGTCAGAGCCTCGACTGCTTGGCATCGATATTCGGGTAAGGGTATATGCGCGAAGCCGGCTTGAACTGTCTGTGGCATGGTGAATGTCCGTCGGCAGCAGGGTGTCCCCGAGACATGGAGTTTTTCCCAAGTTCGCATTGTCTAGCGAATCACATTCAATGATCCATGGGACAGATCTTGGGTGAGTATGGTCAACGCATGCTTGGAGAGCTCGTTGGTAAACGTTAGATGTTCTTGCTCTGGTGTTCTTTTCTGGTGCAACACGAAGCAGAGGTCCGCGCATGAGTCAAGAGAGAATGATAGCACCCACACTTCCTTGAGAAAAGGCAGCGGTGTTGAAATATAACACATACAAAAGGAAAATCCTTCATATAAGTACTATCAGTCAGATTCGATTCGAGAGCTGAGACGTACTGACTGCAATACATTTTGTGGAGATATAAGAACCCCATATCTTCCGCGTGTTATACATCGCAGATGGAGATGAGGAGGCGTGTGGCATGAAAAAGGACAGTTTGAAACGTAGCAGAAAGGCGTATGATCTGGTAGAAGCACTCGAGAAATCATCATAGGGGACGAGGAAATCGTAGATTAATGACGACCGTCCGTGTATTCAGGAGACAGACAACACATGAAGAGCCAGAAGCGAGTCCAGCGTCCAGCATGTCTTATCGTTGCATGAGGGCGCAAGGTTGTTGACGTTGAAGCTGCGGTTGTATCACCGACAGCAGGTGCGGTAGACGAATTGGAGACAGGTGCCTGTGGTTGCGAAGATAGCTGGGTCTGAGTCGCACCATTGGATTGCTGCGTGGCATTGGGCTTAAGAGGCCGTGAATTCGTTTTCCGTTTCTCTCTTGCTGAAGCATTCCTCTGCGCAATGTCAGGTCGAGTGGAACATCTGGGAAGGAGAGAAAACATACACGTTTTCCCTTTGCATATGGGACCTCAACAACTGCTGGGCTGCGCCCGTGCAACTCCATGCCTTCCATGGCACTCTGTCCGCGCCGTTTCAAAAGGTTTTGAGCCCAGTCGAGAGGAGAGGACGGCGAGGTGTCATGTGCATCGGAGCGGCTGCGGTTGAATAAGTGGCCAAGAAATGTGCTTCCTTGCGGTGATGAGGAGGAGTGGAGACGGCTTTGTGGAGAGAACTGAGACCACGGAGTCAGGATAAAACTCGAAGTGGTACTAACAACGTACACGAGGATGATCTGGTGGAACATCAAAAAAGCCTGGGGGTACCCGATGGGCAGGTTGACGTCGTTGGGTCGGATGTCGTGTAGCATTTTCCTAGAGAGCATATGTTTTAACGCGATGAAATCTGTTTAAGACGGTGTCACGTACAGGGAGTGCCGACTTGTTGGCCTGACAGAGCGCGTTCAGTGATGAGAATGTAATGAATGCCTGTCAACTCACCTTTGGATCCAACAGAAGCTCGTCGAGGCCAGCTTCTTTAAGAATGGTAGCAACATCCCATGAGTACGCGTTGGTGTCATCGCAGCCAGTTGTTATTATTTTTCCATCCGCGGAAAATGAGACACAGAAAACCAAATTTGCATGCTGGAGTGGAGAACTGATGGGCTCGCCGTTTTCGAGGTTCCATAATCGCGCTGTCGAGTCGATCGATGCGCTTGCGAGGATGCGGCTATTCGGGGATATTGCAATGCCATAGACAGCAGAAACGTGCGCATGGAGAACTGCGATCTTCTGCTTCCAAGTTTTTGTATTCCATGTCCGAATCGAGTCATCGTTTGACCCAGAAATGAGCGTTTTTCCATTCCCAGTCCAAGCCAGGCACCGCACCGAATCTGTGTGTCCTTTGAGAGTTGCGACAAGCTCGCCTGTCTTCGCATCCCAGATTTTAATTGAGCACTCGTCATCATCTTGCGTATCACGTCCACCAGTCGCAATCATGGTCGTGTCTGGCGAATAGATGGCTGCTAACACATGTAGATTCCCTGTCTTGATTGGCCCGGGTTCCATGATTGTCTCTCCGCTCTCCAAATCCCACTGCCTCACTGTCCCATCATCACATCCGCTCAATACTCGCTGACCATCTCGACTCCAACAGACAGACCACACTGTCTTTGTGTGCCCCGTCCATTTTGCAATGACCTTGCCTGTCTCGATGCTCCACAACCTCACTCCACCGTCGCCACTCCCGCTGACCACCTTCTTCCCATCCGGAGACAACGCTATACTCCTCATTCCACTGTCTCCGTCCCGCCAGTCTTCTCCTATCTGTTTCCCGCTCTCCAAGTTCCATACCCGCAGCGAGCCATCTCCTGAACAAGTAATCATCCGCTGTCCGTCAAGTAAGCGTATGACGCCCCAGACCTCATCGGTGTGTCCTTCAAATTTCTGGCAAGGCGATCTTGCTGATATCTCTTTCTTTTTAGTGGCGGGTGAAGACATATTCCAGACTTTCAACTGCCAAGTGAAGCGCCGTCTCAGCTTTCACCCACCAAATTCCAAATTCATTACTTACCGAGGACAACACTGACGGGCGGATAGTAGGGGATAATGGGCGTTTCAGTCAAGTCAGAGTTGAGTTCACTACTTCCTGGTACGTTTGTCATGCTGTATCTTGTTGTTCGCTTCACAGCTTATATACAGCATGTGTTGTGCAGTTGATGCGCCCAAGAATGCATCTGCCACTCCGGTCCCCATGGCGCAGAGAGTGATATTGTATAGCTTCAACAAGACTTCAATGTTTATTGTCGCTGGACTGTTAGACACATATCATGCCTCAAAGACGTTAGACTGTCAGTACCTAATAAGCGTAAGCGGTATCAGCTTGCCGATTGGCGTATTCGGTATGTCGAAATCATCTTTGCCTTCTCTTCTTTCCTTTCCCCTCCAAATCACAGGACAGATCGTACATGGGGCGATGCCCTTAGATTAGATGCCTACGTGTTCCTATTAGGATCGATTGAAATTATTTCAGCCAGTCTTCCTATCACATTACCTCAGATGATAGTATTTCACACCACCTAAGAGAACAAAAAGGCAGATACATAATTTTGTCGCTGTTACAGTTTACTGACAGACTACAAGTACACATTCCATTCTAGGATGATACAAAGACCGATCTCGATTGATTCCAACCCTCACTGCAAGTCCGTCCCCTCCCCAAACCGCCACTTCAAGGCAACGACAAAACAGTCTGCATAAACTGATCATAATTAATCTGCACCCATCCATCATTATCCGTATCAAGACCCTGGAAGGCCCCGCTCAGCTGCTTGATCACCACACAAGCGCGAACGAAGCGATCAAAGGTGATACCAGGAGGAGGGCCATAAGCGCTAGCGACATTGGAAGCTTTGATGTCTTGGATTAGCATAGTTTTAGCAGAGTGAGTTGTGAAGCGGAGGCACGACTCGACTCGAGGGGTGGGGATGGGGGAAACATACCGTATTTGGCTTGGACGAGCTCGATTAGGGGTGGGCTGAGGTTGTACCCGAATTGACGGAGAGCATCTCGGAGTTCGTTGCGGTCGATGGAGCCCGAGCGATCTCTGTCAAAGTGACGGAACACATTCTGCCAGTCCTGTTGATTGTGCCTTTGTTTAGCTGTGTGCTTGAAGCTGGGTGTGTATACGTACCTTGATGTATTTCCAGAGTCCAGAAAACTAAGTTCGGTCAGATGGATGGAAATGAGGAGGTAAGGGTAGGGAAATAGTACCTCGTTGAACCCGATCGTGCCGCTGCGGTCGACATCCTATTGCAAAGATGAACGACCGATTAAAGACAGAAAAGGTCAGGGCGACTCACAAACATGCTCATCAGAAGTTTCACAGTGTCCAAATCAAATGCTAAGCCACCATCAGCTTCCCAATCTTCCCAAACTCAAAAACTCAAAACCAAAACTTACGAGTCCAATCTCCATTAATCAACGCTCTCTCTAATCACCACCAACGATCACGATAAGCACAAAATCTCAGGATCTCACTCAAAAACAAACGCACCAAGCTCCACAGCAGTAATCGCGCCAGATCGGTCCGTATCAACAGCAGCGAACCAAGACCATAGCCTTTCGTGTGCTCGTCAGTTACGACACACACCAACGATAACAACGCCGATGGATGATGCGTATAAACGACACTTACTGGGGATCAGCACCAGGCGGGGGACCTCCAGGAGCCACACCTCGACTAAACCCCCCTGGCCCTCCACCATGCCCTCCATGCGCACCCGGGCCTCCATACCCTCCATACTAAGATAAGATAAAGCAAGCACGCATATCATCAACGTGCGATTCTTCAAGATCGTAACAAAAGAACGCACACCACCTGCGTATGCCATATTTTGATGTTAGTGGTGTGAGTGCTTCAAAGGGTGTTGATAAGAAGCGTTTTTGGTGGTGGTGTGTTGATGAGTAAGAAGCGTCTCTTATGAAAGGAGCTGCGAGTGGCTGTGTACCAGTGCCACAACTGAAACGGAGCAGCACCACGCCTTATCTTAGCGCCCGTTGCGGAGCAAAGTCTTTGCCGGTACCGCCTCACCTAACATTAATGTGCGCCGAGCATGGTGATCACAAGATCCCCATCATTCATGACTCGGAGTTAACTTTGTAACCTAGTCAGCTGAACCATTTCACATCGCTGAACAATTGCGTCGTTCATCGTAATCGATGCATGATAAATCTCCAAAGCCGTACAAAGCAAATAAATCTAGGACAAAAAAAAGAAAAAGAGACGATGACATGCCCATAAGTATAGCTGAAAAATGACGAAACGAAAAAGCAAACAGATAGCCCTACAAGAAGCATTTGGACGCTAACAAATCAAAAGCGGTTGAGTATGCGTGATTCATAGAAATAAGGGATGGGACTTACAAGACAAAGGTCATGACAGAAGGACATGAGTTCACAAAGACGAAAAGACGAGATAGGAGCGAGAAAAACAGAAATTGGAAAAACGACATACGAACAAAGGGCATATGGATGTGATGATGTGAGCTTGGCATGTGCACTGAGCTCGGCATGTAGCGTGTATATGCACTGAGCAAGTCAAGTAGGTCGGCTGTGTGCCAGCAAAGTAGATGAGTTATGTTGCTGGGTTGTTGAAATAGATGGGATTGTGTTCTTGATTTGGTTTGGGTGAGTGAGTGATACAGTGGTGTGGTTGGTGGTCATATGCCATGATGTGGTGCGTGAATGTTAGCTTGCGGATATAGTGTATAGATGAGAGCGTGATGTCGAGAATGCAGCGTCCGTATCAATCGCCGGGTGAGACGTCTACGCCAATCACCGAGGGACGTCGGGCCATGCTAACCGCCGAGTTCCCAGGATGCGTAGTTCGGCAAAACGTCAATCGCCTTGTGCGAGATTCCCAATTACCATCACCTGATAAGCCTCCCATAGTCCAACCTCGTCTCCCTCTTCTCCCCACCCTCTTTCTTCGGAAACGCATTCCAAAACCGAAGGGTCTCATCCCCAGCACCCGTCACGATCGTCTCACCTAGGAACGTATATCAGCGTCTCATCACAGCCCATTCGACGTCACAACCCCAGTACCCGAGCGTCTCATCGTAATGAAAATTGGACACCCGTAACACAAATGGGCCACCAAACCAAAACCAAAAACTCACCATCAGGACTCATAGCAAGATACAAAACCCGATGAGTATGCCCCGTCAACGACGCCACCATATTCAGCGTTGGGTATTTCCAGATACAGATTTGGTTTTGGGCTGTGGTGCTACTGAAGCCGTGGGTGCTGACGAGTTCGTGCGAGGTTAGGGACCAGATTAGGTTGCAGACCTGTGTCGATTAATTTTAGTTGTAGAATGGGAGGGTGGGGGAATGGGAATAAGAATAAGATGGTGGGAAAAGGGGAAAAGGGGAAAAGGGGAAAAGGAAAAGACGCAACGCACCTGACTCCCAGTATCAAGCTCACTAAGCATAGTCCCATTAAACGTATTCCAAAACCGGATATGTTTGTCCTGCGTTCCTCCCCCTGTCGCTAATACCCCACTTACGTGTGGATCCCAGGCGAGGGCTTTGACCGCTGCTGTGTGTTCATGGAATTTCCAGAGTGGTGTGTCTCCTCCACTTCCTCCTCCTGAGTCTTCTACTCCACCTGATCCTGAACTTCCTGCAACAGAAGCGCGTTTTGATCCTCGCAAGTCCCATATACACACTTTGTTGTCATTTCCCCCACTTGCTAATGGCCCGCCGTCCCGAGCCCATTTCAACCCACACACTTCTTGTCTGTGTCCTGCACACCGCTTGAACGGACGCAAGGAGGGTTCTCGGACGTCCCGATGGTGCACCATACGGTCCCGCGACCCCGACGAAAGCACATGCGAATTCCAAGCAAGAGCGCCGATGCGTTGAGTATGAGCATTGTTGTACGAGCGTTGTACTTGCAGTGTATTAGCGTCGTAGATGTGCATTCTACCCGAGAGGGTTCCGATAGCGAGCATCGTGCCCTATTGAATAGTCGCATCGAAAATAAATAATGAAAAAGTGAAGACATGTACGAACCTTTTGGACCCACGAGACGGAACTGACTGTATCGTTCGAACCTGCAAGATCGCATAGTTTGGAAACTGCTGCATTGTGTGCTGTCCATAGGTACACGCAGCTGCCTAGTCCGACACCGAGTACGTTCGTACTGCTCCAATCTACGAGATTGAGGTAAAAATCGTCTGCGAGGTCTGGGGCGTCGAGCACGCGATAGGGCGTTTTGCAAACGCTGCGTAGTTGTCTGCGGGGGGATTCGAGGAGTTGACGGGATTCTGCGCGGACGGGGCTCATGGAGTAGGCTTCGTCTGTTGGGGTGTCGAGTCTGCGGGTTGGTGTGCTGGGGTTTGCGGATGTGGCGGGTGATGTGTAGTGAAAGATGCGTTTGCGGGTGGGTGTGCTGGGTGGGAGGGTTGTTGTTGCGCTTGAGGACGTTGTGGGTCGTTGTGGGGAGGCGGCTCGGCGTGGGGAAGGGGGCGTTACTTCTGTGTGGAGAATGGAAGTGAATATTGCGTTTGCTTGTTCTGTGGGTGAATTAGGTGTTGAACGTAATCGAGACCAGTAAGACTGACCCTTCAGTGCATCTGATTCTGTTGGTATAATTCTAGATTTTGAAGGAGTAGAAGGGCCGCTTTCATCCATCAAGTGATAGGTTGTTCGCATATCGCCAGCATCGCGAGAAGGTACAAATCTGTCGCCGTACATGTCGCGGCTTGTAACGGGTGACTCTGGTGTCGCGTCCTTTGTGGTTGACGGTGTGGCGGTATAGAAAATTGGGTTAACACGCTGTCGATTTCTTCGTGGACCGTCTTCTTCGTTCTCTTGGTGTGTCCCCCGTAGTCGCTTCCCAAAGGGCGAGTTTTTGAGTCCGGACATAGGTCACGATCGTCAACGACCAGCGGCGAGCATCTAGAAGGCACAATCATTTCACCTAAATTATGTAATCAATTCAACATGGCGGAGTTTGAAATTGACTCAGGAGGGGAAGCGTCCATTTGAGAGCCAGCGGAGCTGGAGAAGACGGGAAGTCATCCTGATTCCTGACCATAATTAACTCGTGTGGTCACGAACTCCGTGTATCATATATATTTCTCAAAGTCCCATTGCACCCATCTTCAACAACCCGAGAGCCTCAGAATCTTCTACGTGTCGTACAAAGAATCCCACTTGGATACAGGATGCCTCGGCTTGCGATCAACAAATGAACTATGTTTGAAACACGACTGTCCCGCTCTTAGGATCCTTCATGTCGACAGCGTCGTGACTTGCAACTTGACACATGTTGAGTTCGTGACTATGATTTTCATTCGATCTATGGCTCGGACGCAGCATTACTTTGTCGAGCGTTGAACGCAGTGCCGCGGCGAATACTCGGCCTTGCCTTATGAGTCTCACTTTCGACAACCCGAAACTCAGCCTTCGCCTCCATGAGTAATTCTTGCGTCAAAATCGGGGCACAGAAAGTGATACTCGGCACTACCGACAGCCACGTCGCCCTAATAACACATACTAAGACAGGCCGGGCGCTGGACTCGGCTCTTGCTATGCTAACATCGAGTATCTCCTGCTACGGAAGGAAAAGAAAACTCAGCGAGTCGCTTCAAATTTTGGAACACTCTCTTGTCGCTATGATGAAGTGTAATAACCATGTACTCACTGACAACTGACGAAGGCAACCGTGACGAGTCCTGGTCAAGTGGCATACCCTGGTCCACATCCACCGTTACAAGAGAAACGACCTGAATATTAACCGAGCCAACCCACGAGTCACTGCATTCATCACAACAACACCTACCCATAATAAAATAATTCCGCCATCGTGTTCAAAGAAAACCTGCCAACGCGTCGAAGAATCAGTAATAGTGTGAGGATGATTCGTGATCCATACCGTTCTCTATCGAAGCATTACTGAACTGGCCGAGAGGATTTGGTGAATTAAGGTCGTGAATATTTTCTAAACAAGCAATGATTCCCTTATCGAAGTCCCAAATATGCACGTAGAAGCAACCCTTGATGGTGAGTCCTCCAGGCCTTTACCCAGGTTCTGGGGTATGATTCTGAGCCAGTTCATAGCCACACTGATTCGATGGCCTTGGGTCCCCAGTCCAACCAGGGAATCTCAACAGGTGTTTCTGATAGTTGGACGTAAGGTCTAGGTTCGCTGCTGCGCTGTGGAACGATGTGGTGGCATGAACAACATAGAACAGCATGTCGCACGGTGTTTCTGGAGGGTTAAAGGAATCAGGCCCGAATTTCAGACTCGGAAGGGAGATACACGATTCAGCAATGAGGTGAGCCATCAAGCTCTTGTAACGTGTACAAGGTCTCATAGCATTCTATATCGATGTCAACAATCGTTTGTTCGTCAACTGGATGTAAATTTACCTTCCCGCCTGGTTCACACACAGGATACTGCCGATACTGAGCTGCAGGGTTTTCAAGATTGATAAGTTGAGTGGACTTACACTCTTCGCATGTCCTAAATTGACGCTTTTGTGAGGGGACCGGTTGGCATATAGCTCGTATGGAGACGCTGGAAGCACCAGGCTTAAACAACGCAGTTTGAGCGTGTGGTGGCTACATGGGAATAGGAATATTAACATTACCTAGCCAGAGCCGGTCCCGATAGTCAGACCTTGATGGAATGAAGATAGCGACGAGACATTACAGGGGGGAAAAGAATTGAAACCACTAATCTCGAAACTGTCCGCCAATCGATCGATCCACTTACCAGCAACGGGTTGTCAAAGGTCCAATTCCACATTTATATTCGCCATCCATCCCATGGCAGCTCACCCCTTACCCCTGAGCGCAGTCCGCCCCGTAACTTACACACATGCTTCAAAGTTCATACGCCGCGATCCGTCCTCTCTCGTTGACGGAAACTCGGGAAATGACGAAGAGGATGAGGGAATCTGAGATTGAGGGAGTCTGAGGATGAGGGAGAGCGACTTGGGTATCTCAAGTCGAAGCCTCTATATATATGCAAGTCTAGACCTAGGAAGAGCACGATGATAGGCGCGAGTCTCGACTCGAATCTGTCACGGTTGTATGTAGTAAGAAGGCCACTTAATATGAATGACAACGAAATCGCGACGCGCCGGACACGGGCCGGCAGGGGCCGGCTTCGAACAAATAGCCCATATATTGGATGCTTAGCCGAAGCTGATCACCCCCATTTTCCATAACTTCGGACTAAATGGCTGGCCCAGATCTGGTCACCGAGTGCGACATACGCCAGCATACGCCGAGTAATTGAGCATATGATCAACTGGAGCCCATCTGATTCGAACAATTTGGCGTGAGTTCTGAACGACTCGTCTGGCAGGATTAATGTGACAATCGGATGCATTCCTCGCGGGTCGCACTGACACCTTCATATTGATTAATTTGCATATCTGCCCACCTATTAGCAACGTTGACAGCTGGGGTACCTTAAATGTCACCCCTCGAACTTGGCACCATTCCTCCTCAGTGTTGTTTCTGGTCTCTGTTAAAAGCGGGGCCTCGTCCGGGTCATACATAGCGTCCCTATTCGCAGAAGCCTTCGTCATCAGATTGCTCGGTCACTGCCTTTGCTGCATCTCAAAGTTTGCCTCAGATCCCTCGCCTCAATCTACCAAGAACAGATCTGCCAGGCACAGAGCCAACCGGCGCGCCTTTCTTCTATTAAATGGAGCGGCGTTTAGTTGTAGACAGTGTAACCTCGGAGAAGTATTTGCGAATAGCATCTGTCTCCATTGCGATTTACGAGTAAGTCTTTTCTTTATAGTTGCCCCGTATTCGTCTTGGTATCCTGACTGACTGCGTTTAGTTATATTCTGACACTGCCTGCAGAATGGCGCTTTTACCGAAACCAATCATCATTTTTTCATATGAGGTATGTATACGCGGACATGAACGTACCACTGTTGACAAGCTCGCTTTCCATCAGTCTTGCCTGCGCCTTATTCATTCTCATACGGTACGTTTTGTTCTCATTTGGTTATGTGATTTTTTTTCGCTCAAATTTCATGCAGCTATGGTAGTATCTTGGTTATATTGTTCAGCAATTACGGATATTTCTCTGCCGCCTTTACCCTACAAACATGTCAACAATACTATCTTTTGGCGCCTGTCTTCAAAGGTATGTTCTATTGGTGTTCACCCACCAAAACTCTATTGACCACACTGTAGCCATACAAACTATGATATCACAGGTCATCCTAGGTGTCAGGTTTGTCCTGCCTTTTTTGTGTCTGGATTGCAGCTGCACAGACTCAAAAATACCGTGTAGGACATTCAATATTGCAAGAAGAGATAGGCGGATAGGAATTGCACTATTGCTGCTATACCTCTTCTCAACTGCGGTAGGAGGCTCTCACAACACAGACATGATATCGTTTCTCTTATTCGTTTTAGGCGGAGTGGTTCGCCGATCTATTTCATGGGTCCCGTGAGCTCTGACTTATAATTTAATCTTGGGTTCGCATTGACCTTTAGAACCAACAGCTGCTACTGTTAATGTACGTCAGTGTTTCTTACAACAATATCTCATACAAACAACGTCCATTTGTAGGGAAAGTAAGTGATTCCCTTACCACCCGTGTGGGCTGTTCAGATCTTCATGAACTGTAGCTGCACCTCAGCAAATTCTGGCAGGGTATTGTCAACCTGGTTCTACTACCTCGCTGTGATACTGTATGATATTGTGATGGTGACAATATCTACCATGCATCTTATGCGTTATAATCCTCTCAGTAGCAGGTGTGCATTTTCTCTCCCGTCTTTAGGGTTGCTAAACCGTCGCTATTAGAATACAACAACTGATACGGGTGTAAGTTCCTCACCACTGGCAAAGTCGATGCGCGTCGCTCATCACACTTAGCCTGATCTATGACGGCATTGGATATTTCATTGTGTTGTCTGGCAAGTTATGTTCTGCTTGTGATGAGCATCCTCCTAATATTCCCTCAGCGTCGAACGTATTGAACCTCATCCTTTATCATACGACCAACATTGAGACTCAGGTATGTAGGCTTGATTACGAATACACCATGGAAACTCAGCTCAATAATATCGACTGGCTCCTATTATTAGTCGGCAGGGTAAGTTTCGCATCCATTTGTGTCAAGGAAATCAGACCACTCAGAATACATCATCAGGGCATCAATAGGTTATGTTGTAACGTGGATCATGAGCCAACGGATCCTCATCAATATACGAGGTGCGCACCACTTCCAAGCTTGACAGCTATTCCGCTAACGCTCGCGACATTCATTCGTTCCGTTTCTTTCGCTCCACTCACCTGCACCCGCAAACGACTGTCAGAGCCAAATACCCAACACGTGGAAAACGTGATCATCGCGCGTCCCACACTCACTGCGCAGAAAAAAGTGATGTCCGGTCTTCGCTCACAGTTCGACTCTAAGAGCCACTCCAAAGACTCTAAAACCCCCATCGATGGAGAGTTCAGGCACACATCTTCGCACAGTGGGGACGCTGATGACATGGAACTCGGTGTACGCGTACGCGTCGATCGCTCGGTGGTGGTAGATTACACGGAGTGATCATCACGAACAGCTACTCTTCCCGTAGAAAGATCAGATCATTTTGCATCTCCTCGGCGCACCTTTCGATGACCATAGTTTTTCTGTGTAGCCTCGTGTCATCACGCTCAAGCTCGTAGCCAAGGGGGGGAAGCTGCGAGCCAGGAGAACCTGGACGACGAGGAACTTGGTAATAACTTGGAATCCAAGGGCGTGCATCCGCCGTTTATAGTGCTTCATGTGCATGGGGAACCACCTGTCACTCAAGCAAAGAGCGTGGTTCGAGGACCGGGTGAGGGACTTCGTGTGTGATTACAAGAAGAGGTGAAGCAGAGACGACTTTGTGTCTTGAGGAACAACCTCAATCTATCGAGGCCTACCAAGACACAATGTCGGCGCAGAATCCCTCATGACCATGCACTGACGTAAGTTGTGTCTTTAGGAACTGCGAATGATGTATCGTGGTGATTCATCCTGAACTACCGTCCTAGTTGAGCCTCAGGGCGAAAGGACTCTTCTCGACCAACACGAGTGCGTGTTGAATTTGACTACCGGAATTGCTGAGATGAGTGATTTCCATCACTCGCAACCACTTAGTAAAATCAATACTTCTGGTCATCGATGTAAATGAACATATCCGAGTCCTTGGCAGCTGTGGGGATGTCAGATAATGTCCCAAAGGCTCCAGGCAGTGCCAGTTCGAGAGCATATAGTCTATTATCACTAGCCTCCAATATGTAGACTGTTTGCTGATCGCCATCAACAAGGCACTAGCAGTCATCTATCAACAATCTCAGTAGTACCACACAGTTGCTTTTGTCCTTCGTACCTACCCGCCGCTTCTCTATAACTCCGACTCGTATAACAGCAACGCCACCGCCGATCCAGCAAACCCGAAAGCAACGCTATGAAATTGTAACTCTAAGGAAAAGCTTAGGATTGCGCGAAGTAAGGAGAACGTTGTCCATCGCGCGCACGTCCACTATAGCATACAAACCGCTACATTACATGATCATACAACCGTTTCATACAGTTCCACCTCCTTAAACCACCTCCACACATGCCACCAGGCAGTCAAGAAACTGCAATTCACTAAGCCTAACCCTCCTGATATCGCCGTATTGCCTAGACTTCAGGTCTGGCTGAAGACGAACAGATCAGCTGGACCGCTACAATTGCAACAGATATCACATACACAGGCGATACTGCATAGTAACCTCAATAATTGTCTTGATTAACTCCGCCTTGTTCTGGGAGCGTTTTGTTGATCCCTCCATCCACCGAGAGGAGTTTGCTTGATATGTGCGGACCGCAGAGCTAAGAGCGTCCCTGACAGCAGCGGCATTGGGAGACGCGATATACTGCTCGAGAGCAATGCGAACACGGGGAAAATATAACAGCGTTTTATAGGTTTGCTCCCAAAAAAAGTAAGCGCGCTCGAAGATGATAACAGCAGCTTATGGTCAATCATCAGCAGACTCATTGCGACGCAGCCTAAATCTCACCAGAACCAAGTTGAACTGTTTTCTCCAATGTCGATGAGCCAGAGTGCTAGCAAGCCTTGGAGATGAGAATCGTGGACGAGCTGTGAGCAATGGGACATACCAAATGTTGTAACGTTAACCACAACTCCTCATCTTCAGGGCGGTACAGCTGGTGAATCGTGAGAAAAGACAGAAATGGTTGAAGGTCAAATTACTTACTTGCTGTCATTATCAACACATCAGTGCACAAGCTCGAGAGAGAATCAAGACACTCACAATCTGTCAACGAGTCAGCGATATGTTCGGACAGAAATGCTCGAGCTCGGCATATGATCAAGATACTCACAAGCTATCAAGGAATGCAAAATATCGACAATACTCGACTTCGGCAGATGGTAAAGACACTCACAGGCTGTCAATGGGTCAGTGATGTGTTCGGTCAGCAATGCTTGACTTCGAAAGATGATCAGGACATTCACAAGCTGTCAAGGGATCAGCGAGGCTCGAGCTCAACAGATTATGAACACACTCACATGCTGTCAACGAGTCAGAAATGTATTCAGTCAGCGAGGCTCGACTTTGACAGATGGTCAAGACTCACAGTCTGTCAAGGGATTAGCAGTGTGTTCAGTCAGCGAGGCTCGAGCTTAACAAAGGATCAAGACACTCACATCCTGTCAAGGAATCCGAAATGTAATCGGTGAGCAATGCTAGAGCTCAACAGAGGATCAAGACACTCACACGCTGTCAAGGGATCAGCAATGTCCGACTTCGACAAATGACCAACACACTCACAATCTGTCAAGGGATCAGGAGATCAGCATTGTGTTCGGATAGTAATGCTTGAGTTCGACAGTGGATCGACACTCACAATCTGTTAAGAGATCAGCAATGTCAGCGAGACTCGAGCTCGACAGATGATCAACACACTCACATTCTGTCAAGGGATCAGCGATGTGTTCAGTCAGCGACGCCCGACTTCGACAGATGATCAGCACACTCACGTCCTGTCAACAGATCAGCAATGTGTTCTGTCAGCAAGGCTCCAGCTCAACACACTCACTAACTGACAATAGATTGGCGATGTCTTCGGTCAGCAAGACTGGAGCTCGACGGAGGATCAACTAACTCACATGCTGCCAACGGATCAACGATGTCTTAGGTCAGCATGCTGGCAGGGGCGGATTACAGACATACCCCCTGCAAGTGACCGTCAAATATAAATGAGCAGAGTTTTCGAACATTCCTACAATTGTCGATGGAAACCATGCACCCAAATCATCTACAATCTGTCGATCATTGAATTTTCCAAACATGCGAGATGAGATTGTCTGAGTAGAGTCAAGATGCAGCGCAATTGTGCTCAAGACGTCGAGACAATGATTTCAGTTGTTATTCCTCGCTAGAGATATATGAGATTTGAGGAGTCACCTTTCAACTGCACACCTGATGCACACCTCCAAAGTGGTTTGCTGAGTCGAGGTGAACAACTGTTTAAGCACCTTATCATCGAGACTTCCAGCCGTGCATTTGATGAGTGGCGTGCAATCTGCATCATTTTTGTCCATATCTAAATGTCCGAGAGGGAATAAATGTGACTACACAATTAAATAGACTAATTGGCTTACCAGGAAGACATATATGACATTTTGGAGGACGTTGGTTGCCCTTGCGGCTGTACAAAAGCTTTAGTTGTGGCCCGTTGGCAAATGACTCTCTGGCGTGCTGCGGGGCCAGTCCGTCAGCATCTTTCCTCGATACTCCCTTGCTCATTAGCTCTGCATGTACATCGTCGTAGAGGGCGTCAAATTTAGTAAACAACACAATTACTGGAACTGAGGATTGTGCATGGTCAATGATATATAATGGCAGACACAAACACTTACTTCTTCCAGTGTCACACTGAGAGAAAAACTTGACTTCCGCTTCCGTGAAAGACCTGCTATCCTCATCCATCGGAATGCAGTACCTATGCGAAAGACATGAGATAGTGCACACCAGCAACTAATGGCCAATTACCATATCACATGGATTCGATCATGTAACCATTGTTTCTTAGAACGGCTTATGATGAAAGCCTTCACCTTGTTGAATTCGGAGTGTCCTCCTGCCTCAAACCCACGTGAATCGTGAAAGACGAATCCTGGGTTGTTCCGAAACACCATTTCATTCTCGATATTGTGCAATCCACGCTGAGAACTCGTCAAGGAATGTTGCTAACCACTACAAGCACGCCCTACCTCTCTGGATGCCGCCAAAACGGAGGCATCGATCTGATCTCGTCGAATCAATCAAGATTCATCACTATGGACCAGCCTCCTATTGGGATCATAGTACTGCGCACCTTGTTCCCGGCGCTATCATATATTTCTGGGTTGTCCTTTGTTTTGCAAACCCTCTGGAGGATGGTGGTTTTTCCTGCATTCGCTCTTCCTATAATGAGGATTCGGAAGCGCTTGAATCTCTTTCTTATCTCTGAAGGATCCATGATGGAGGAACACGGTAAGGGTATGTGAACTCTTTGAGCTCCAAACCACCACTAGTACTTCAAGGCAACACGACAAAACAGTACTAGCCTTAAATGCACATTGCGGAGTTTGGACGCGCACTCACTGGCATCTTTGTCTCTTCAGCTGCAACATGTGTGTTTACGCGTCTGTGGCTAGGCTACCTCTTGTTATGACACCACCGCTGATCGATGTAACCATTATGTTGTATTCAGGTGCCGAGAACATCATGATTTCTTGTTCAATTGTAGCAATGATTCTAAATACCTATGCCACTCACTTGGGAAGGCAATTCTTGAACTTCACTACTAGTACAATTTCGCAGTCGCTAGCTGTGATCAATACTAAATGGCGCAAAAAAGGAACATGTCGTGGTGCTCCTTTCCCTTGTTCACTGACAGCGTGTACACTGGCACTTCTGTCGATCTCGCACAAAACACAACAGTCAGTCGCTAGGAAAGGCATCCATAGCTTTCACGTGCGTGTTTACGTCTATGGTAAGTAGGAGACTATTACTGACACATTTTTTTTGCAGAAACACCACGCCAATCCATGCAACCCGTAAGCGGTGGTATGAAATTACATCCCAGTGCTTTCTTTGAGCAAAAATTGACTTGGGTAAGGAGGATGCGGTGCTCAAACAGAGGTGACTCAGTCTCGCTGGTGATTGCCGTCTTGTGTATATGAAGGCAATCTATAGAGAGACTGACTCACCTGAGGCCTATGAGGTTTGAAGTTTGAAGTTTGAACCATGACTCATGGTGTCCTTCTCATTTTCCCGGCACTAGTTCTCGAAGATAAGCATTGACTTTCAACTTTAACCCTAGTTGTGCGTTGACTGCTGCATCAGAACCAGTCAGAGAGCCACGGACGACGCTTCAGTCCACTCTACTTTCTTTCGAGTTGACGACGTGGCATGACCGCCTATTTGTGGAAGTGGCAGTCCTATCATGTGCGTGTCATTTCGCATTTGACTTATGTTTATCATGGGACCTGTATACTATGTGGCTCGCGCGATGATACAGTGACCACCACGAACAGCCACCCCCCTCGTGTATAAAAATCATTTTTAACCTCCTCGGCGCACCTTTCGACGACCATAGTTGTTCTCTGTTGTCTCGTGTCACCATGCTCAACCTCGTAGCCAAGGAGGATTTCGGCATTGATTGGTCGTTTCGTTGTGTTTACTGAAGGCGATGATCAGCGGTAGGTGGGAATCTGCGGGACAGGAGAACCTGTCAGGGAAGGACGACGAGGAACTTCATAAATTGGGATCCAAAGGTGTGCATCCGCCGCTTATGGTGCTTCATGTGCATGGGGAACCACCTGTCGAGCGTGATTCAGAGAACAGGTAAGGGAGTTTGTGTGGGACTACAAAACATGGATGTAAGACCTGCTTAAGACCCCGCCTCAAGTATCTTCGCGACCTCGATGTTGTAAACCCAATATATTTGACGAACAAGAGAACTGAGTGGTATTGATTCAAACTACTTGTGATAACGCAGCCTTGGATTGGGCTCACGATATGGCTATGCCCAGGGGTCCTTGTCTATGCTCGTGGACCGAGTGTAGGCAAATTTATGGATAGGAAAATGATGGTTAGTGATGATCGATAACTCAAGATAACAGCCATGGGTCTTCCAGGAGATCACGCGCGGTAGCTCGATTCTTGGGATCAAGACGCAAGCACCGATGCATGAAGGCCGCAGCTTGCTCGATCTCCTCGTCAGAAAAGGGATATCCACAGCCACGGATGCAGTCCTGGAAAGGTTTGCGCAAGAATCGGTCGAACCCTTTCAGCGAGCCTGTAAAATAGTATATATGGAGAAGGATGACAATGACAATGAGAATGAAAATGACGCACAGTTGATGTTGAAGTAATCGTGACTTCGAGAGCACCTCGTGAGGAGATCTTTGTGGAAGAATTCCCCGCAAAACATGATCATTTGATATAATAGCATGGCTTCCTCGCTGACGCCTTTCTCTTCGTAGTCTATAGGCTTGAACAACGGGCATCTAGTGAGGGCGTTGAAGACCTTGGTATGCAAATAGAGGAATCAGCCACTGTGACCTGGCTCCAAGTGATATTAACAACGTACGATACAACCGAAAGTCCAGATATCCACGGATTCATCCCACTCGCCTCCAAGGACGATTTCTGGAGGGCGTAAACCGAGAGGCGTAATGTGGTCTGTGGTCTGACTATTGACAAGTTGCGCTGCGATATCATCAAGAACGAGAGCAGAGAAAGGAATGCAGGACTTACCACTGCCCCAATCAGCTAGCGTATATTTGCCGACGGCTAGCTCGCTAAACGTCGGAGGAGGGAGCGACTGAGAGACGAAAGCTGAAATCATTTTAGTCACACTTTGTTCTGGCGGATGAGTGCGCGGAGGGTTAGCTTTCAACCACTCTGCGATAGCCTCCGTGGTCCACTTGTCGCTCAGGGCAATCATAATATTGTCCGGTTTGATATCTGACAGGTCCGCAAAAACTCGAATATCAGCATTAATAGTGGGACTAGGACAAACGACAAACCGGTATGCGCGACGCCACGAGAATGGGCATATGCGATGCCTGTTAGGACATCTCTCAACATGCGCTTCACGATGGGTAACGGTAAGTATCCAAAATTAGGCAAACCGTCTCGTATGCCATGCATGCTGGGGCCTAGTAGATCCATAACGAGACACAAATGTTCGCCGTCATCTTCGATGCCCTGATGGTAAAAATGGGTGAGTAGTCGAGAAAAAGTGCCCGACGGATCAACTGGGAGTGGCGAGGATGTGTCAGACGACAGATGCTGAAGGACTTTGAGTTCCTGCAGTTTGTCCTCCTTATTTAGCTGGCTGGCGAATCCGCTCAATATCTTGAGAGCGACATAGCGATCTTTTCTAAAGATGATGAGTGACGTGTAACTATCTGGTTAGCGTTGAAGTGTTCGTCAACGTACCGAAAATCACGAGCAAGCCACAAGCTGGATGTAGTGCCCCAACCTAGTTTTGCTTCAACCTTGAAGCACGAGTCAGGTCCAAGGAGGCTGCCTGGGCCACCTTGAAACCAACCACAACCTTCCTCGGCCGAAATCCCAAGGGGTTCCTCAAAAAAAATGAAATGGGGACGATCATCTTCTTGAGGCTGAGGTGTTGCAGTATAAAGCCGTGATGACACAGGGCGGCAAATATATGGATACACCGGTGGAGTCGCTGGCCGTCGAATAAATCTGGAAGAGCACACACTGTTGAGGAAGCGGCGCATCGCAGAGGTCGGCACTACAGCTAGAATTATAAGTATTTTCACAATAGAGACTGGGACAGATCTTTCAAAACCGATCAATTGAGCGTTACGTGAACGTCAACCGTCATCAAAAATCTTATATGCTAGCGATTCATGGTTGCTGATTGGTGGATTTCAAATACATGTTTAATTAATTACAGATGCTCCCGCTACCCTGCCGCGCGTAAACAATTGTGCTGCTACTTGATACGTGTCCAATCACCTTCGAAAGAATAGGCTGACGTCAACATCAACCTACGCTCAAGAAAGACGACCCTCTTCTCGAGCCACCCCCGAGCGATATGCCAAAATTCAAAGGCGCGGCAGAAACGGAGGTCAGGGTTGCGAACCAAAGGCTCCGTGGACCTACACCAAACCTCAACGACGATGAACGACGCCCCCAGCTTCCCAACATCAACGGCAGAAATGGAGGCCAGGCGAAGGCTGCGAATGATCTTCCTGCGGTGTACCACCCTCCATATCAATGGTTCTCTATGTACCAACACGTAACCTCAATCCCGATTTATGGCATGCTGGAGGATGATAACGATTATGACTATGGTTTGCTTGCTCAAAGAGACGACAATATGGATGAATAAGTCGAATTTGATCCATACGGTGTTGTATACACTGCTTGGTTGGAAAGCTCACCGCCTTGTATGTAGAGATTTCGCCACCACCCGAAGCATGCACTCGGACAGCGCATCTGATGGGGTCTCCGTTCTGTCAGGGACTGCCTCAGTGTTGTCTGGGTCCAATATTTGCACGCTCGGAACATCATGCTGCGAACGAAGTTCACAAGGGTCTCTTCCAACCATTCACTCCAAGCCTATCGAGACTTACTTCGAGATGATCAGTCCAATTTCCGAAGCCAGCTCAGCGGGGCGATGTGTGGGGAATATGATTAGATCCAAGTAGCAGATGATTTACGATAGCTAGGTAGGATGTTGCGAGACTTCTTGGGAGGAATTGGACACAGCTTGAAAAACTAAGCCATTCACCTTGCATCTTTGAACACTCTGCGTGAACGCGAGCAGACATACCTGCAATGCTAGCTTGTCCTCCATCCAACAGCAATAGGGATTACAGAGCGACAGATAATTCTTGGGCGCTTCAACTGCACAGCTGTATACAAGCTGTGAAGCGAACACGAGGATACAGCATGTCAAACGTACCAAGAAGCGGTGAACTCAACTCTGACTTGACCGAAACGCCCATTGTCCCCCACTATCCACCCGTCGCTGTTGTCCTCAGTAAGTGATGAATTCTGAATTTGATGGGTGGAAGCTGAGAGTCTGAGACGGTGTTGCACTCGGTAGTTGAAATTGTGGAATGTCTTCACCCACCACTAAAAAGAAAGAGATATCAGCAATAACGCCTCGCCAGAAATTTGAAGGGCACACCGATTTCATCCAAGGAGCCATACACCTACTTGACGGACAGCGGATCATTACTTGTTCATCTGATGGCTCGCTGCGGGTATGGAACTTGGAGAGCGGGAAACAGATAGGAGAAGATTGGCGGGACGGAGACAGTGGAGTGATGAGTATAGCGTTGTCTCCGGATGGGAAGAACGTGGTTAGCGGGAGTACTGACGGTGGAGTGAGGTTGTGGGACATCGAGACAGGCAAGGTCATCGCGAAATGGACAGGGCACACCAAGGAAGTGTATTCTGTCTGTTGGAGTAGAGATGGTCAGCGAGTACTGAGTGGATCTGAAGATGGGACAGCGAGGCAGTGGGATGTGGAGAGCGGAGAGACAATCCTGGAACCCGGGCCAATCAAGACAGGGCATCTAGAAGTGTACGCAGCCGTCTATTCGCCAGATACGAACATGATTGCAACTGCTGGATCTGATATGCCTTGGAATACTGAAGATAACTACGAGTCCTCAATTAAAATCTGGGATGCCAAGACAGGCGAACTTGTCGCAACTCTCAAAGGACACACACATTTCCATTTCGTGTGGTGCCTGGCTTGGACCCTGGATGGAAAAACGCTCATCTCCGGGTCAGACCATCACTCGATTCGGACATGGAGTACAAAAACTTGGAAGCAGAACGCAGTTCTCGATGCGCACACTGACTCTGTCTATGGCATTGCAATATCTCCAAATGGCCGCGTCCTCGCAAGCGCATCAGCTGACTCGAAAGCGCGATTGTGGGACCTTGACAACGGCCAGCCTATTGGTAGTTCTCCACTCCAGCATCCAAGTGATGTCAACTGTGTATCGTTTTCCGCGGATGGAAAACTACTAACAACTGGCGGCAATGACAAGAACGCGTACTCATGGGATGTTGCTACCATTCTTAGAGAAGCTGGCCTCAACGAGCTTCTGTTGGATCCAAAGGTGAGTCGACAGGCATTCATTACATTCTCGTCACTGAACGCGCTCTGCCAGGCAAACAAGTCGGCACTCCCTGTACGTAACACCTTCGTAAAAGATCTCATCGCGTTAAAACATATGCTCTCTAGGAAAATGCTACACGACATCCTGCCCAACGACGTCAACTTGCCCATAGGGTACCCCCGGGCTTTTTTGATGTTCCACCAGATCATTCTCGTGTACGTTGTTAGTATCACTTCGAGTTTGATCCTGACCTTCGTAATCTCAGTTCTCTCCACGAAGCCGCCTCCACGCCTCAGCACCGCAAGGAAGCACACTTCTTAGCCGCTTATTCCACCGCAGCCCCTCCGATACACATGAAACGTCGCCGTCCTCTCCTCTCGACTGGGCTCAAAACCTTTTGAAACGACGCGTACAGAGTGGGGAAGGCATGGAGTTGCATGGGCACAGCCCAGCAGTTGTTGAGGTTCCGTATGCACGGGGAAAACGTGTATGTTTTCTCTCCTTCCCGGATGTTCCACTCGACCTGACATTGTGCAGAGGAATGCTTCAGCGAGAGAAAAACGGTAAACGGGCTCACGGCCTCTCAAGCCCAATGCCACGCAGCAGTCCAATGGTGCGACTCAGACCCAGCCATCTTCGCAACCACAGGCACCTGTCTCCAATTCGTCTACCTCACCTGCCATTGGTGATACAACCACAGCTTCTACGTCAACAAACTTGGGCCCTCATGCAACGATAAGACACGCTGGACGCTGGACTCGCTTCCGGCTCTTCATTTGTTGCCTATCTCCTGAATACACGGATGGCCGTCATTAATCTATAATTTCCTCATCCGTACATTTCCCGCGTGCCTCTACAAGATTTACGCCTTTCTGCCATGTATGTTTAGAACTGTCCTTTTTCATGCCATACGCCTCCTCATCTCCGTCTGCGATATGATATGTAAGACGCTGAAACTATGTGTTTCGTCTTTCTGGGCTCGTCGATCCGACTCACTTTGTACTATTTATACACCAAGTATCAGTTGCATCAATAAAACAAACCACTCTGATAAAGACTCCCTGACGTATCTGCCATGCTGACGGAGGGGGCCACAATGGCATGGGCTCGAGTAATCGCTACAATGGTAACCTCCTGCCTTTCATATTTACTTCTCCCCAGACCCACAACGTACAGTTTCACACTTGAAGCCGGTCACACGAATGAAATCTCTTTCGGCTTTTGAGCGAAATAGACAGCTCGTTAAATGAAATCGTTCCCGGATAACACGATCTGCTGATATGCGCCGGGGAAATGCGATCTCATATTCTAAGTGTAGGACACAGCTAGTCGAAAATAAGGATGTGGCGTTGCAGGACGTTGAAAATGAAAGAAAGAGGTGTCAACGGCCACCCGGATTGGACGGGCATGAGAATTGCTCAATGACTCCGAGTCAAAATCTGTTTGTTCAGTGCTGCAGTCCCACACATGCGCTTCAAATCAAAACCATTCAATAGGCAAAGACATGCGACAAACAATTTAGATTTTTAGCTCCTAACGCAGACACCATTGTAGCCAATGACACAATGCACAAAATTATGGTCTATGGGCGATACAGCGTTAACCTGGTCAGTTGAGAGCATCATGTTTTAAAAGAACTTGTTTGGCACGACTCCATTGACGGGGTCGTCGTTAACTGTAACATGTTCCATATTGATTGTGTCTTTGGTGTCAGGTGACGGCTTGACATCAGAGTTTCGGGGTAGGGAATTGGGTTTGGACACAGAAGTCGCTTTTGCAATGGTTAGAGTATTCATGAGTTGCGCATGAAAAAGATGAAGCACAGGAAGTTTTAATCCTCCGACGCAAGACGTTTTGATTCATATACAGTCAAAGGGGTCACTCACGAGGTAATCTTGCGCTCTCCCAAGGAAATATCACAATGTTGGTCACCGTGACGAGATGGCCACCGAAAAATGCACCGTGTACGTGTACACACCTTGGCGTGAAAGTAACCATAGCCTGGCTGTCCACAGCCAGGAATTGTTGCTATTGCTATGGAACGAACAGGTTTTCTACTTGTCCAACTGGTTCAGTCAGGCGCTTCTGCCGAAGCCACAGTAGAGACAGGCGCTGGTAGTTGTGTTGAGACAGAGCCCAAGGAGACGCTGGATTGGAAGATTGTGTGAGAACAGATTTTCATAATCAAAATAATGAGATGGAGATAAGAAATGTGCGAATGCAAGGACTGGCTTGCCTGTGGTTGGTCGGTGCAATGACGAGGGTCCGATGTATTCGTGTCACGAGGTCATGAAATGTCTTCCTCTTGGCCGATATAGTTGGTGCAAGCGCTGAACGTTGAACTCTGGAAAGGATGATGGCATCGTAAATGTATGCAGGTGAAGCATGGTGCGAGAATTTATTAGGCGCCGAATAATGAACTTCGCGAAGACGCAAATGTGACAATGTGACAGGAATAGACTGGCTGACATAGTTTCAATCGATCCTAATAGGAACACGTAGGCATCAAATCTAAGGGCGTCGCCCCATGTACGATCTGTCCTGTGATTTAAAGGGGAAAGGAAAGAAGAGAAGGCAAAGATGATTTTGACATACCAAAAGCGTCAATCGGCAAGCTGATACCGCTTCCATGGAAGACCGGAGTGGCAGATGCCATTCTTGGGCGCTTCAACTGCACAGCCTTATGCTGCATATAAGCTGTGAAGCGAACACGAGGATACAGCATGTCAAACGTACCAAGAAGCGGTGGACTCAACTCTGACGTGAGCGAAACGCCCATTATCCCTACTATCCGCCCGTGGCTGTTGTCCTCGGTAAGTGATGAATGTGGAATTTGGTGGGTGAAAGCTGAGACAGCGCTGCACTCGGTAGTTGGAATATGTCTTCACTCACCACTAAAAAGAAAGAGATATCAGCATATATAACGCCTCGCCAGAAATTTGAAGGACACACCGATTGGGTCAATGGAGCCATACACTTACTTGACGGACAGCGGATCATTACTTGTTCAGATGATGGCTCGCTGCGGGTATGGAACTTGAAGAGCGGGAAACAGATAGGAGAAGACTGGCGGGACGGAGACAGTAAAGTGTACAGTATAGCGTTGTCTCCGGATGGGAAGAAAGTGGTTAGCGGGAGTAGTGACGGTGGAGTGAGGTTGTGGAGCATCGAGACAGGCAAGGTCATCGCAAAATGGACGGGACACACAAAGACAGTGTGGTCTGTCTGTTGGAGTCGAGATGGTCAGCGACTAGTGAGCGGATCTGAAGATGGGACAGCGAGGCAGCGGGATGTGGAGAGCGGAGAGACAATCCTGGAACCCAGGCCAATCAACACAGGGCATCTAGAAGTGTTGGCAACCATCTATTCGCCAGACAGGACCATGATTGCAACTGGTGGATACGATAGGTCTTGGACCGAAGATAACCGCGAGTCCTCCATTCAAATTTGGGATGCGAAGACAGGCGAGCTTGTCGCAACTCTCAAAGGACACACACATTCGGTGTTGTGCCTGGCTTGGACCGCGGATGGGAAAACGCTCATCTCCGGGTCAGACGATTACTCGATTCGGACATGGAATACAAAATCATGGACGCAGATCGCATTTCTCGATGCACACACTTCTTCTGTCTATGGTATTACAATATCTCCGAATAGCCGCATCCTCGCAAGCGCATCATGGGACAAGACAGCGCGATTGTGGGACCTCGACAACGGCCAGCCCATCAGTCCTCCACTCCAGCATCCAAATGATGTTAACTGCGTATCGTTTTCCGCGGATGGAAAACTTATAACAACTGGCTGCGATGACAAGAACGCGTACTCATGGGATGTTGCTACCATTCTTAGAGAAGCTGGCCTCAACGAGCTTCTTTTGGATCCAAAGGTGAGTCGACAGGCATTTATTACATTCTCATAACTGAGCGCGCTCTGTCAGGCCAACAAGTTGGCACTCTCTGTACGTGACACTATCGTAAAAGATCTCATTGCGTTCAAACATATAAACTCTAGGAAAATGCTACACGACATCCGACCCAACGACGTCAACCTGCCCATCGGCTTCCCCCGGGCTTTTTTGATGTCCCACCAGATCATTCTCATGTACGTTCTTAGTATCACGTAGAGTTTCATCCTGACCTTCGTGATCTCAGTTCTCTCCACGAAGCCGCCTCCACGCCTCAGCACCGCAAGGAAGCACACTTTTTGGCCGCTTATTCCACCGCAGCCGCTCCGATGCACATGATATCTCACCGTCCTCTCCTCTCGACTGGGCTCAACAACTTTTGAAACGGCGCGGACAGAGTGGTGAAGGCATAGAGTTGCAGGGGCGCAGCCCAGCAGTTGTTGAGGTCCCGTATGCAAAGGGAAAACGTGTATGTTTTCTCTCCAGATGTTCCACTCGACCTGACATTGTGCAGAGGAATGCTTCAGCGAGAGAGAAACGGAAAACGAGCTCACGGCCTCCCAAGCCCAATGTCACGCAGCAATCCAATGGTGCGACTCAGACCCAGTTATCTTCGCAACCTCAGCCAGCTGTTTCCGACTCGTCTACCACACATGCTGTCGGTGATACAACTGCAGCTTCAACATCAACAAACTTGCGCCCTCATGCAACGATAAGACACGCTGGACGCTGGACTCGCTTCCGGCTCTTCATTTGTTGTCTGTCTCCCGAATACACGGATGGCCGTCATTAATCTAGCGTGCTGGTTTTACTACCATCGGTCTTCACGACGTCAACTCAGTGCTACGCCATGCTTTGCTTCACTACATCGTTATATGGTAGCATTGGTGTGTTGCTTCCAAATGTTTCAACAGCAGCGTCGCACTACCACGGAATGTATAGGGCAGTCTGCGCGCATGGAGGCTAAGCCCAAAGCTGTCGTTCACCTGCGTGCCAGTGCATCTCATGTGTTGTTATATGATTATGAGTAGGGTTATGAGGCAAGATGAAAAGCTAAAGGGCATCGATGATGTAGAGCATGGTGGATAGTGAATAGTTGAACGAAGGCGATTGTAGGGTATCTGAGTATATAGAATTTTATCATTGAAGGCACAAACGACGACCGCTCAGAGATCTCCAGTCTTAAAAAAACATACAACTATGATATTTCTAGGGTCCGAACAGGTGCCATGATTTTTACTTACGCAATGATGTTGTAATCCGAGCTCTTTCTCCGCTGCGGTGCTGCTAGCAAAAATGCACTGAACAGCTGTCCTGCATATGCATGAAGCTTTGAAGTTTCTGGTCATTTTCGTTTCTTGCAAGTTGTAGACTTCTCTGACGTCACGCCATGAGTTTTTCAATCACGTGAGGAACGCGCTTCAAATAAACCTTGAAGACGTTGTTATTATTAATACTTGTTATACACTTATTTCTATAATCCAGACCAGTATATATGATGATCCACAACGTTAACTGCGTTGACCGGGACACCATACCCCTACGTTTCCTGACAATATCATATGGGAACAAAAAGGTGGTCACGCGGAAAAGTCATTCAAAGTTCGCGAGTTCAAAGTGCGTGCATCATATCCCACTCTCTCGTGATTTTTAAATCGAGCGTTTCTTATTCCAGTCCCTCCAATCTTTTGCGCGTCGTAATTTTTTTTATCCAAGACCGTCCACTCTCATCCCTGCGTTTCCGAACGACCTACAACCTTAGCTTGTCACCACTTTCGTATTTCAAGGACGACTCCGCATTCTAGGTCGACGAAGAAGCATGGGAGGAAGAGGGCTTGGTGGACCTTGTCTGCTGTCTGGAGGTGTACTCAGAAGAGGTTATCCCTGGTCCGTCTTCTCGACCCTCTGGTGTAAATGGAGAGTCGGTTCAAGATTCGTTGCAGCCTGAAGAGGAACGTGGGGATGCTCAGGTTCATAAGCAAGATCGAGATTTTGATGAACGAGAAGAGGGAGAGGGAGAATGCAGATGCAGTGATGCAACAGAAGACAAGGACAATGTCGAAGCGGAGGCAGAGCAGGAACAGGATAAAGAAGCGGAGCAGGAGGGGAGGAGCAGGAGCTGACAGGTGAGAAGGAGCTGACAGAGGAACCCGGGCAGACGTAAGAGGAGGTTGAAAGTGCTCTGCGGACTAAGCATTCTGGTCGCCGACGACATGTCATCGTGTCTGATGACGGAGATAGCCCAAAGGTACTTGACCATAGCTCAATGCTTGCTGAAGACTTACAGCTGAAACATATTTCTCCAGTCGTTGATGACCCTCAACCCTCACCACCAACTGCTAAGAGCCGAGCTAGTGCTGTTCGTGCACAAGACATGCTGCATCATGTACCTGGTAAGTCATTCCCGTCTGCTACGATGTATCTTGACGATAGCGTAGAATATATAGACACAGAACGACCGATAAAGAAGGAAAAGGAAATTCCTCTTGTGCATCGCGTACGGATGTCGTCAGTCGCTGGAAGCTCCCAAGAAGGCCGAGCCCCAATCAGAGCACCTAACTCACGAGGTAGTAGCATCTCCTTCCTCGCCGTCTAATATCTTACACAACATCATTAATAGGCTAACCTGTAAAGCAGGAGCCAGTTTCCGCAGGGCGATCATACTGAGTATGGGAACTCAGGTAAGCCAGCGTGCTTACACAGAATCTGTTATAGCTAGCGATTCATGCCTGCTAATTGCAATTGGTGGATAACCTCAAACACAGTATTAATCAATGACAGATACTCCCGCTGCCCTGCCGTGCGTAAACAATTGTGCTGCTACTTGATACGTGTCTGATTACTTTCGAAAGAACAGGGTGACGTCAACATCAATCTGCGCTCAAGAAAGACGACCCCCCTCTCGAGCCATCCCCGAGGGATATGCCAAAATTCAAAGGCGCGGCACAAATGGAGGTCAGGGCTGCGAATGATGGCGCCCGTGTACTAGCCTCTATGCCAACGCTCCTTGGACCTACACCAAGTGCACCCCATAAGGACCCCGGACCCGAGGAACGACGCCCACAGGCGCCAACATAACCCTTGTTATCTCTCACCCGCTAACTCTTCCCAATATAAACGGCAGAAATGGAGGCCAGGCGAAGGCTGCGAATGATCTTCCTGCGGTGTACCACCCTCCATGCCAAAGGTTCTCTCTGTACCAACACATAGCCCGATTTATTTTCACCTGATGACGAGGATGGCACCAGGAGACGACAATATGGATGAAGTAGACGAATTCTATCCGTACGGTGTTGTATAGACTGCTTGATTGGAAAGCTCACCGCCTTGTATATAGAGATTTCGCCGCCACCCGAGGCAAGCACTCGGACAGCGCATCTGATGGGGTCTCCGTTCTATCAGGACTGCATCAGTGTTGTCTAGGTCCTATTTTTGCACGCTGGAACATCGTGCTGCGAAGGAAGTTCACGATGGTCTCTTCCAACCATTCACTCCAAGCCTATCGAGACTTACTTCAAGATGATCAACCCAGTTCCAAAGCCAGCTCAGCGATCTGAACCACCGCCTCAAAAACCATAATCGCGAAGAAGAGGCGTTTCAATTTCACTACCTGTTATTGACGCTCCGTCCGATGTGACATTCCAACGCAAGCCTGTCGTACCAGCGCACCAGCATGCATCTGCTCTCACTGCTATCCTTACTTCGTCAGGTGGTCCCGCCAGCCCATCCAGTGATATATATGGTGCCACATCTGAACAGGGAGAGACAGCCTCAGTGCCGTCAAGGTATACTTTCCGCATGTGAAAGAACCTCGTGATCTGACTCTGAATGTGCGCGACAAACAGCACTCAGACTATATCAAATGAAATGCTATAGCGGACTTTGAACGTTTGGGAGGGCAACTCTTGAACTCGTTAGCGCATATAAACACTCGCCCTGGACGACGTAGGCTCATCGTCTCTTTGATGATTGTGTATGTCCTCCGAGTACTCACTATGATTTCGCGGTCGACACTGATCGATACTAATAGCGCAAAAAAGGAACATGTCGCGGTGTTCCTTCTCCTTGTTCCCTGGCAGCTCTATCGGTCTCACACTCAAAACACCAGTCAGTCGTCTAGCAAAGGCGTCTCTACACCTTTCACGTGCGTGTTTACGTGTCTATGGTGGGTAGGCTATTACTGATACTTTTTTGCAGCAACGCCACGCCACGCCAATCCATGCAACCCGTAAGCGATCGTGTGAGATTGTATCCCGGTGCTTTCTTTGAGCAAAAAGTGACTTGGGTTGCATGGAGTAAGGGAGGATACGGTGCCTTAACAGGGGTGACTCAGTCTCTCTGTTGATCGCCGCTTCTGTATATGGAGGCAATCTGCAGAGAGATCGACTCACCTGAGGTCCATGAGGTTTGAACCATAGTTGTGCTTTGCAATCGCCTAGCGCTGGTTCTCGAAGGCAAGTGTTGGCTTTCAATTTTATCCCTAGTTGTGCGCTAAATGCTCCATCAGAGGCGGTCAGAGAACCACGGACGACGCTTCAATGAACACCGAGAGTGTACTTTATATGAATTTCTTTTGCGTCGGCGACGTGGAATGACTGCCTATTTGTGGAGGTGGCAGTCCTCTCATGTGCGTGTCACTTCGCATTTGACACATCTGTATCATGCCACCCTGGAGTATTGATGTTGGTATTGAGACGATCTTGCCAGATAGAGTGGTCATGGAAAGCAGGACATGAAGACAAATTCCCGGCGATGAAGTCTTCACTCAAAATGCGGAAGAGAGAATGCTTATGATCAAACTTGTCACTTGGAGCAGGGCGCTAGTAACCCATCCACAGAGACGGAAAATTCACGCGAAATCTATAGAGGCATACTGTTTGCTGAGCGACGGGTGTTTGCAGCTGTTGGTTGAAGGATTAGATCGATCATAGGTAGAAGTATGCAATTGCAAAGCATGCAAACAAGTATTGCAGGGCCGAGTGAAATCGTAGTTCATTATTTCGGAGGGGCTGATACTAACCTGGGGCGCAATATTTCCCCTAAACACTCAGAGTCCCCTCGGTGACAATACATACAAGCCTTGCGTCACTTCAGAAGAGGTAGGCCCTTCACAGTGCACCTTTCAATCCTGCAGAGATGGGGTGCAGCATTCTCATGGCCGTTCTTGATCATGTCATGTTATCAAAAACAGTGACGAGCATGTTGCATTGACGCCGCCAACCATGATATGATGAAAACTCTCGAAGCCAAGTACTGGGTGCTGGCAGGGGGCCTGCTGTTCCCTCACATCATGACGTTGGTGCTCCTGGGTGCTACTACCCGACGAGGAAGGCCAGTGCGACATAAACTCCCAGCTGGAGAAGACTGGAAGTAGGAACAACGATAATTCACCACAACGTCCTGAACCGTTATCATTTCTTCCTATGACCACTGCGAATGCAGCAGGAAAGCCACAGATCGTATCATAATCAGCAAAGTATATACAGCACGAGCCGCGCCCTGAAAAATCTAGTCCATCTCACTCGGATAGGTGCGTGTTCCCCACTTCTCCTCAGTGGGAATATAGTATGACTCGGTGATAGTCTCCGGATCGGATGGGGACTGATACCCAACCCTGAGCTCAGCCAGATCGGTCCCGGTTGCGCGCACTTGCGCATACAGACTGATGCCGTTCGTTATTGTATCGCCCAGATTCATTCCAACACTCCACCCGCCGCTAATAGACCACACCAGCTCTTGCACCGTGGACTCGTTTGTAAAATAGTACACGCGTATCTGCAATTTTTATTAAGAATCCCGCTCATAGTATACACATTGACACACTTGCATCAGAGAGGTCGCCCCATCCAACAGCTGCGACAGGGGAGGTGTGGCAAGGGGTCGGTCCGAAAGACAAAATGTTGTCCGTGTAGTTGAGCGAGTTTACGTTTGGCAAGATGAGTTCGTGAATGCTGTTGTCGTGATGATAGTGCACGTAAGTGCGCCATTGAGCATTGTTTTCGCCGACGATTGAGGCCATATAGGCAGCTCCGAGAGCAAAAATTGGTTTGGACATCGTGAGGCTCTGTACCAAATGAGTTTAGCACGGAGGCAGTATGATTATGGTCCTGACCTTAGCCGTATGATATTTGCAGTGGAAGCTCTGGGAAGCAATTGCGCTGAGGTGGAATCTGACGAGGGCTGGATATTTAAGTACTAAAGTATCAAGACGAGAAGCACAGCTGGGAGTGACACCGGTGACTACGACGCCGGTAGAGCCATGTTGTGTGGAAGGTGCGTTGATTAGGAAACATAAAAGGAAAAGAAGCTCGTCAGTTTATCCTCCAGCTGAGTTGATAGCGGCCAATGCTTCTTCCAATAGTGAGTCAGTGCTGGAAGCGGTATTGTTATGTTCTAAATCAGCGCTCCTCTCGAGAACCAGCTGGACAGTGGCACATATATGATATCACCGTCCGTTGACAGCCGCTATCAGCGCGATATTCAGGAACAACGGATGACGGCGGCGATAGTATAAGCTTGCGAGGTAGGATCTGATGCCAGAGAATGTACGGGTGTCATTAGCAGTGGGGAAACGAGTCAAGAAAAACAAAACCTAAAGTTGGTCAAAGTGACAGCAGTACTAACATAAGCACGTGACGAACGCGCGCGACGACACTGTCCGTAAGATCGCGTGTGGGCCGACCAAGCCGAGCACTGAGTACTGGAAGATGCAGCCGTAAAGCTAGTACTACATAGTACTTGCGTCCTATCCAGATTGCAATGGAAAGAAGATCATCGTTATGATAAACTTATAAAAAAAATTCGGGCTTGTCTCGGGCGCTCGAAGAGTTCACACACTCTTACCTTCCTCCATCATGGTTCCTTCAAGGTTGAGACAGAAGTTCGAGCGCTTCCGAATCCTCATCATAGGAAGAGCGAATGCAGGGAAGACCACCATTCTCCAGAGGGTTTGCCAGACAAGGGACAACCCAGTAATATATGACAGTGCCGGGAAACAGGTGCGCAGCTTGAGTATTATGATCCCAGATAGTGATAAATCTTGATGGATCGGACGAGATCAGATCGATGCATCCGTTTTGGCGGCATCCAGAGAGGTAAGGCGTGCTCGTAGTGGTCAACAACGTCCTTTGATTAGTCCTCAGCGCGGAGTGCACGATATCGAAAATGAAATGGTGTTTCGAACCAACCCGGGATTCGTCTTTCACGATTCACGCGGATTTGAAGCGGGAGGACAATCTGAATTCAACAGGGTGGAGGCTTTTATCGCAAGCCGTTCTAAGAAACGAGCTTTAAACGATCGAATCCATCTCATATGGTAGTCCTAGTAAAGTTGCCGTCATAGGCTATCTCACGTCTTCAACATAGGTACTGCATTCCAATGGATGAGGATGGCAGGTCTTTCACGGAAGCGGAAGCCAAGTTTTTCTCTCAGTGTGACACTGGAAGCGGTAAGCTTGGTGTTTACTGTCGTGTATCATCGACTAATTGGCAATCCTCAGCTCCAGTAATAGTGTTGTTTACTAAATTCGACGCCCTCTATGATGATATACATGCAGAGCTAATGAGTAAAGGAGTATCGAGGAAAGATGCTGACGGACTGGCCCCGAAGCACGCCAGAGAGTCATTTGCCAACGGGCCACAACTAAAGCTTTTGTACAGCCGCAAGGGCAACCAACGTCCTCCAAAATGTCACATATGTCTACCTGGTAAGCCAATTAGTCTATTTAATCGGGGACTCACATTTATTCCCTCTCGCACATTTAGATATGGACAAGGATGATGCAGACTGCACGCCGCTCATTAAACACACGGCTGAAACTTTGGACAATGATATGCTCAGACAGCTGTTTGTCTCCACTCAGCGGACCAACTTGGAGGTGTGCATCAGAGACGCAGTCGAAAGGTGACCACTCAAACCTCACTTATCTGTGGCGAGAAATGACTCATCTGAAATTGTCTCAATGTCTTGAGGACACTTGCGCGGCATACATTCTCATCTATATTTGGGAAAATTGAGGATAGTGAGATTGTAGATGAATTGGGTGCCTGGTTTCCACAGATTTATGTGAGTTGTAGGAATGTTCGAAAATTCCTCTCATTGATGTTCGGCGGTCGCTTACAGGCAGTACGTCTGTTGACCATCCCTGCTGGTATGATGACATAAGGTATCATTGATCTGTTGACAGTTTGTGAGTGAGCTGATCCTATGTCGAGCTCGAGCATCGCTGACCCAACCCATTGGTGATCCCCTTGACAGTTCGTGAGTGTCTTGATCATCTGTCGAGCTCGAACCTCGCTGACCCCCCATTTGTGATCTGTTGACAGGACGTGAGTGTCTTGATCCTATGTCGAGCACGAGCCTCGCTGACCCAACCCATGGGTGATCCCTTGACAAGACTGTGAGTGTCTTGATCCTCTGTCGAGCTCGAACTTCGCTGACTCCCCATTTGTGATCCCTTGATAGGACGTGAGTGTCTTGATCCTATGTCGAGCACGAGCCTCGCTGACCCAACCCATTTGTGATCCCTTGACAGGATGTGAGTGTCCTGACCCTATGTCGAGCTCGAGCCTCGCTGACCCAACCCATTGGTGATCCCTTGACAGTTCGTGAGTGTCTTGATCCTCTGTCGAGCTCGAACCTCGCTGACCCCCCATTTGTGATTCCTTGACAGGACGTGAGTGTCTTGATCCTATGTCGAGCGTGAGCCTCACTGACCCAACCCATTGGTGATCCCTTGACAAGACTGTGAGTGTCTTGATCCTCTGTCGAGCTCGAGCCTTGCTGACTCAACCCATTGGTGATCCCTTGACAGTTCGTGAGTGTTTTGATCCTTTGTCGAGCTCGAGCCTCGCTGACCCAACCCATTTGTGATCCCTTGACAGGATGTGAGTGTCTTGATCCTATGTCAAGCTCGAGCCTCGCTGACCCAGCCCATTGGTGATCCCTTGATAAGACTGTGGGTGTCTTGATCCTCCGTCGAGCTCGAGCCTCGCTGACCCAACCCATTGGTGATCCCTTGACAGCGCGTGAGTGTCTTGATCCTTTGTCGAGCTCGAGCCTTGCTGACCCAACCCATTTGTGATCCCTTGACAGGACGTGAGTGTCTTGATCCTATGTCGAGCACGAGCATCGCTGACCCAACCCATTGGTGATCCCTTGACAAGACTGTGAGTGTCTTGATCCTCTGTCGAGCTCGAGCCTCGCTGACCCAACCCATTGGTGAAGTTCGTGAGTGTTTTGATCCTTTGTCGAGCTCGAGCCTCGCTGACCCAACCCATTCATGACCCCTTGACAGCGCGTGAGTGCCTTGATCCTCTGTCGAGCTCGAGCCTCGCTGACCGAATCCATTGGTGATCCCTTGACAGTTCGTGAGTGTCTTGATTCTCTGTCGAGCTCGAACCTCGCTGACCGAACCCAATTGTGACCCTTGACAGCGCGTGAGTGTCTTGATCCTCTGTCGAGCTCGAGCCTCGCTGACCCAACACATCGCTAATGTGTTGACACTGCCAGCAAGTAAGTACTAGATTGATCCTAAACCATTTCTGCTTTTCTATCACGATTCATCAGTCTTACCGAGATGAAGATAAGGAGATGTGGTCCACATTACGCTCTCTGGTACGTCTCATTCCTCGCAGCCTGTCCACATAGTTCTCTTGCTGAACGTTTGCTAGGACTCTGGCTCACCCACATTGGAGAACATTGTCCAGTTTGGTTCTGGTGAGATCCAGGCCACATTTCAATGAGTCTACTCATTATTCATAACCAGCTGCTGTTATTATCTTGGAACACACATTCTATATTTGGGACCAGCAATCCAATGCTCACAAGGAGTCTGCGCACGCTATTGGTGTTGCTCTCCAGCAGTACATGGTGTCTCCAAATGCAGCTGCTGTCAGGGAAGCTCTGAGCTCTGTCATCCACACGTATCAAGCCTACTCTCGGTCCATAGCGGGGTTGATACACCGCTCTCAGAAGAAGGAGGAATTCATCAACGCAATTATTGATGTTATTTTACAACATCGCCTACGTATGTTTTAACTCTCTTGATTGTTGAATTCATGCTGATCTATTGGTCACCAGCAAGACCCTGATTCTAGGAAATCCATCACGAAGTTGGGAGTTGAGCTTAGTGTCACGGCCGTGACTGCAGTTTTCTTGACTGGTGGCATATCTGTGGATGTGGTTTGAGGAGGTGGAGCTGTATGACACAGATTGATATGGCTGGGCAATAGTGTCCAGCGAATCTTGTGAATGTTTAAACCGTTTGAATCATTATGTCCTTCGCAACCCCCCGGCGCTCAAAAACACGCTGGTTATCTTTTAGTGTGTAACTTCAACCATGTTTATTTTTGTGCTAATTTCAGTGTCAGAGTTAGTCAGAGAACTACTGATAGCGCTTCAGTTCACGCTTCAAGGAACATTCTTTCAATGGGTTGTGTTTTTATGTTTGTGATGTGCGCGTATACTCACATGTGCAACGTGGCATGACTCCCTCAGGCTGGTAGTGGAAGTGACGGCCCTGTCATGTACGTGTAATCTCGCATTCGACCTCCCGTTACGTTCAGCATGTCACCCTGGAGCATTGTTTGTGCGGAGAACCTGATATAGTAGTCATGGAAAGGGGACATGAAGGTGTAGGACTTTGTGTGGGACCACAAGAAGAGGTGATGGATTATTTGACATGCGTGGCTTGGTCCAGAGAAATGTATGTAGTGAGGTTGTTGATGTTCAAGCTGACGACCGCCAGGGCTGCAATACTTCGTTCATCCAGGACCACATCTCACACATTCAAGCCAGAATATTAGCGAGTGGTCGACGACTCCAGGGTCCCCATTGCTCAGGCAGAACTATCGAGAAGGAAATCAACTACGCAATCAACTATGTAAGGGTTGTCTCATGACAGAACCTGGACAAGTTAGTGCGCGTGCTTCGCGAGGCAGATTCTAGAATATATGGTACGTACCACATCATGATTCCTCTGATAATCTCTGCAGGTGATTATACTAATCAGTTATTTGCAGGATCCACAAAGTCAGAGCACATTATACGACCTAAAGGTCACAGCTTGTGGTCCCACACACAATACGCCACCACTGCTGGACCCTGGTGTGGATGATGCCGAAATTTATGAGGCAAGTATGAAAGGCAGGGCTCCTTCAAATTTTACTTGCCAGTCATGGAACCTCGTACCCCATTTCGATTTGCCGACCTTCCAACCGAGCTAGCCCTCCTCGTCTTCGTCTTTGCCGCACAACCAACTTTTACTGAAACTGACACTTATAATGCTAGAAATCCATACTCGCCCGCCCTTCTACTATGCAGTGTCTCCAGAATTGTCAGGCGCACAGTGCTGCCTTCAATTCTGCACACAGTATTACTGTCAGAATCTCGCCATGTGATGGCTTTCGTGGATGCTCTATATATGCAGAAAGCATATGCTGAACAACAACATCATCTTTGTCTTGACTACGCATCCAGCGTGCACAGGATTTGGATGGGCGAGTTCTTGGGGCCTCCCCGAGTCCCAAATGCTCCTTTCATCAGCAGCTTTACCCCCTATGGATCTGAGCCTGAGTTAGATGTCAGCCTTCTGGCTCCGGTACTACTCGCTGCACCATCCCTCGCGCTCGACTTTGCGAGTCTGGATGTTCTTTTATGTTGCATCAAATATACGTTGGACTCCGATGTCGACCTTAAAGTCGACCACGAACGTTCCCCGTCCCCTTGGAGCACAAAAAATCTGACGCTATCGGGCTGCGTCTCTCGTCGATGGCGGCCATTCACGGAAACTGTCCATGGATATGCATTCCTCTCTTCCATCTCTCACCTCACCTCCCTCTCACACGCATCAACCGAAAAATTTCGGCATTCCAGGGGTCTCTGCGCTAGCGGAATTGGATCTCAAGATTACACGGTGCCTTTGTGGATGATGGGGGCTCCTTTCAAGAGACTTCAGACCTTCTCGCTGGCCATTCCACATATCGAACTCCTGGACATAGAGGTGGATCTGTTCACGTTCCCAGCTTCCCTACTGCCGGACCCTTGGACACCCCAGGAAATCAGGACGTATATCGAGACTGGAGCGGGATTTATTCCATCGGATGAAGTTCCTCTGCCGGTGTCCTGTTCTCGCAAGTCGTGTGCGCTTTGTGTAGATTGGGAGAAGGTTTGGGCGTGTGGATTGGAGTGATTATTATGTGCTCGTTTGCAATCGTTTGTTTTACTATTCTGTACACTTGCACCTACTGGCACATGATCAAAGCTTTTGTTATTTTTATGACTAGGGGCTGGTCTTACCGAATTATACCTTGTTTTGCCAATGTTTCGCGGTTGTTCCTTGTGTATTTATTGTTGCGCCCAAATCAAGGAATCAGCTTCATATTTCATGGTGGGCGTATCTGAAACTGACATATTCTCGGCGAGACTATATGGGCTGCCGGTAAGAGTTCGAATTCATTGTTGTTGTTGTCGATTTCGCAACTGATCTCCCTTTTAGTCCAATCGATCGGTGTTTGTTACTCTCTGGCTCACTGGTCGTACTTATTATAGAGGTCTCATGATGAGTGTTTCTGTCTGGTCCCCGTATTTTTATTTGTATTCCAACTGCCGCATGAGGTCGACTGAGTCCCCTAGTGCACTTGTATTTCTCGGTAGGCTAGAAACTGTTCTGCAAGTGTTCGGTTTGATCACTTGTCTTTTGCGTCGCCGCACGTACGCTGGAAGTGCAAATTGCTTGCTTCCACAAAGAATAAGCAACACTAGCTTGCTGCTGCCCGAGGCAATACTTCATCGATTCCATAATGAATTTCCATTAGAGCGCTTATTGTCCTCGGAAACTTCCATACACATTTAAACTCCGACTGAACAAGGCAGTTGTCCCGCTAGTCCGTTGGGCCGTTAACGCCAGCCGGCGCGACCAGAGGATGAATGTAAGCTTTGTCAACCCATCCGCGCACAGACCACTCACAGCATGCAGAATCTCCTCAGGACTCTCACAGAGAGCCAGGTTAAGCCCTCGCCTGACCTTAGGCTACTTCTGAGTGCTGTCAAGGACGCACGCGTGAGTCTCCTTGTTCCGTGCTGTACCCAAACCAGAAATAATCTATATAATTTGTTCTAGCGCCAAAGCTACGATGCCAAGGTATCCGAACCGTTTTATGACTCCCTTGAGGGACTTCTTCATGATCTGCGTACAGTCACTATGGTGTGTGTGCATGCGGATCAACGCTATCTTACCCCGCTGACATCATACACAGGATAATCACGACGCAGAGGCATTCCTTAAGCCAGTTGCAAAATCCGATGTTCCCGACTACTACGATGGTTCGTCCACACATCCCATCTCACCATGTCTCGTCTCACACTATCCAGTGATCGTAAACCCCATGGACCTTCAAACAATGCTCAAGAAAGTCAAATCAAAGCAGTACAAGTCCAAGCGCGAGTTTGCAGATGATCTAGATCTGATATGGTCAAACTGTTTCACCTACAATGCGACTGAGGTATGTATCACCGTCGTGAAAACGCGTGGTGAGGCCCACTGTGCCGCGCAGGACCACCCCCTCCGCCAATGCGCAATGCGCCTCAAGAAGAAAGCCGATAGACTACTCAAGAACATCACTGACCGCAAGGAACGAATAGACCCTCCCTTACCTGCTGCCCTGTCCCAGCCATCACATTCTGCTTCTCCCGTCCCAATGAGACCTAACGCGGTGGCACGGCCCAAGATTAATGGCACGGCATACGCACACACACGATCTCCGTCATTTCCTGCAACACAAGTCCCCATAACCCCAAAGCAGCGCATGGATCTCCCGTTCGCCGAATCTCCTGCACTTGAGCGTACGCCACATGGTATGGCCGCGTTCCGTGCACTTGAGTCAGAAGCTGGACCATCAAGCATCCCGAATGGATACAGTTCATCTGTGTCTACCAACGATTACGACAGCGAAGCAGACGAAGCGTTAATGTCAATAGATAATGACTCGGGGGAGAAACGCAAGTTGTGAGCCTCACCTTTACCAATACATCCTCTCTATATCGATCGGCAAACACTGACTGCGGTACCTCTTCGCTTATTCGATGTAGGAATGGTTCATCTTATCGTCCTCGTAAACGCGTACGTCTAACACCTACTCCCTTTGTGCCCATTCCCACGGCGGACGACCCGAACTCGACCTGGTGGTCCTCTGTTCAGTCTGACTCATTTCTCGCCAATGGACTTCCAGCCCTTCCTCAGCCTTTCGCTGCATCGACCCTCTATCCGCAACCCCAGCCCATACCCTCCTCATCATCACAATTCGCAAGGCCCCGCAAGCGACGGAAACTCCGCCCTCAGTTCATTGCGAAATACAAGGACAGAGATACTGCCGCGCCCAACACCCTCCTCAGTCTCATGAACACAAACATAAAAACTCTCAAGCGGGTCCGACGCACACACGCAAAGTTCGCCGCGCTCAACCTGAATACAGAAGAGGGTGGAATGGGGGATGAGCCGCCAGATATGGGGGAAGAAGGCATGGTCGATGAGGTTATAGATGAGCGGCCGTGGCGAGCGAGATATGCTGGCCTTAGACAGGTGAAGGGACCGATGGAACTAGAAGTGGGCGAGAAGAATGCGGACGAATGTCTCAAATGGATGAATCAAAAGGTGTTAGAACATGAAGGATTTCAAGGTACGTTCTATACTCCTTTCGACGTCATCATGTTGTTTGGCGTGATAGGCGGTTAGAGATTCGCGTGCTTACTTTCACCGTATGTCCAGGGACATCAAGCTCTGCACTGGATGTGATGGTGGGCGTAACGTCTGAGTATCTCCTCAATGTTGGTCGAACGCTACGATTTATGTGCGACAAGTATACGAAGAGCATGACGCCAGAGGTGCATCTCACCCCTTTCCTGCTCTTTTTGACCTGGTGCTCACCTAGTGGTGTGGTATAGGAAATCATCCTGCATACACTCTTCGAGAGTGGAGTCACGAGGATTCAGGATCTTGAGCGGTACATCAAGGACGATGTCGTCCGGCACGGTTCGCGCCTTGTTGACCTCGAAAAGAAGCTTGTTGGCGCGTATCGCGAAGCTGTTGGTCCTTTACTATTAACCATCTTCTCATGTACTCACCTTATGTACAGACACAAGTGGAAGTTCTCGATGACGATGCGCTCTTTGGTGAGGACGACGAAGAGGACGAGAGTGCATTTGTCATGGGTGGCTTTTCTGACTCACTCGGTGACGACTTTCTCGGCTTACGGGAGCTCGGCATTGCTGCGGAATTGGGGCTATCGAGTCTCACTATCCCAAAGAAGCTACTCAAAGGGAAGTCACGGGGAACAGCAGGGGCTGCAATCGAGTACGTCTTGTTCATCCAATCTCCCGATTTGACGCCTAATTATATCTCGCTCTCAGAGCAAAACCCACGGAACCACCACCACCATATCCACCACCGCCTTCACTACTTCCTATCACAAGCAAGAACGTGGGAGATCAGATCGGGTTGCTGCGACCCTACTTTCAGGAGCGGCTTGCAGCACTCGCACCTCCCGGCTCTCTCCCAGCATTCCCTTATCTCCTGCCTGGCCCTCAATTTGGCATGCTTCCTCATGCTGGCGTTCTGCCATTACCCTATGCACCAAGTTCGTCGGGCGAGTTCACACGCCTCATCACGATCCCAGACGATGCACCCGCGCCTGCACAGGCGAAGCTCGGGCCCTTGGGTCAGGTACTCAAGACAGGCGCTGCTGCAGGGGCTATCAAGAAGAAGAACAAAGCGAAGGAGCCAGTGCCGATGTCTGTGCCCGATATGTCGGATGCCGTTCCAGTGGAGCCGATGCGTGCGTTCAATGGGCTTGGGATGGATGGAAGGGATGTTGGTGGGGCTGGAGGTGGTGGCGGCGTCGTTAATGGAGTGGGTGGGTCAGGCGGTGGGGGCGCTCTAGGTATAGCGGGAGGAGGTAAGAAGAAACCGGGTCCGCAAGGGCAAGGAAGGGCAATGGAGCTTCCGCCTGTGATTGCTGCGAGCGCGTGAGGTGTGCGCGTGAGGGTCGTGCTATTACATACATACTTACACTTTATATTCGCATGGTCATTAGCATTGCTTTCCGTACTATGCATCTGTGGATCATACACTATACCTGTAGCATTATTCTATGTATTGCTCTGCATTGGATCATGTTGGGTGGGTTGTGTGGTCTTCAAGTGGTCTTAGAACTTTTACCCGGTGACGCTTCGTGAATTTAAATCGTTCATGGATTTGGAGCTGATGAATCTTTTCGCAGAGGTTGTACATATGATACGCTAAGATCAATACGCCACTAGTAGTGTGCACCCGGCCGTATCACAATTATCCCATTCCCATTCTATGTCAGATTTCCAAAATGTCCGTCATAATGGACCGTTGTCTTTCGTTGTCGAGTCCTGGTACGCCAATTAAAAGCTTACAGGCAAGCCTACAAATCCACGGACGCTGAGCATACTCCGAAATGATACGACTGCGAACCGACAAATATTTTAACAGAATGATCGAACGACTGTTCGCCGCGAGCCGACAAGTATTTTACCGGAATGGTTCTTGCACACAAAAGAGCGACAACAGAACCTTCAATACTCATGTTGAGCCTCGCAGCGAGCACCTTGCACAGGGCGTTGCACCACTTCAAGACTGCTTGGCTTTTCACGAGATCTGATTTCAAGACATTCATTTTCCCAGTGGTATAGTGACAAATTCCTGTAATAATTATTAGTGCGCGGCGCTGGTTTTTCTGTTGCAGATGGTAACTGCAATCATAGCATCTCCTCGTCATACCCCGCTAGCCGTGTGTCGCACTCTGTGCTGGCTCTGGTTCCATCTCTTGCAGTTCAACGTCTCTAACCAATCCTACTCCGCTCAGGAAGATGTCGTGAATAAACCATGGCGTCCTTTGCCGTCTGGTCGCATTAGCGTCGAGGATGCTCGTTCCTTGCGCTGGGGACTCCTATTTTTATGCTTGGGTCTTTCATCCCTTTTCAGTTTCAACGCGTTGATAAGTAGTGCGGCGTCTATTGTGGTCATGATCTTGTACGACGATCTTCGACTCAGCCACCATCCCATTTTCAGAAATTTACGCAATGTAGCGGCTTTTGTGACTGGTGGAGTCGGTTGTTCGTTGACTCTGTGTAAGTAGACTCTGCCTCTCAGGATAATATTTCGTTGACCACACTTATATTTTAGCGGGGGGATCTTCGCTTGACGGAACGAGCGTAAAAGCAATTTCCTGCACCGCGCTTGTCATACTTCTGACAGTCCATGCACACGATTTGGCGAATACCGACGGTGATCGCAAGTCAGGAAGACGAACTCTGCCGATTATAGCGCCCGAAGGGTCTCGTATCTATATGCTTTGTGCACTTCCGCTGCTTTCCTTTGGACTTGCCTCACTGTGGAGCCTCTCTGTAGCATTTTCTTTGTTTCTATCGGTTCTGCCAGGGTTGGACTTCGCTTCTTTTTCTTCCGCGACGAGATCCGTGATCGGTCAAAACGTTCGTATCCTTGATTACTTTGTTCATGTCCTAACGTTTGTTATTTATCGTAGATATGACTCATCGGTGTTCATCTCCTGTCAGCTAATGCACATCTATGTGTTCTGACTAACTTTTGTGGTCAGAGAAGAATATATCAGATTGATTCGTAATAAATACAATCTGAACTACGAATACGAAATGAATGTTGCATGTAGGTATTTGGGCAAAGCCCCGTAGGGGCTTTCGGCCAGAAACATCGCCCCGGACCTAATAAATCGAGATGAGCCGTGAGGGCGGGCTGGGCAAAAGCAGCAAGCGCTCGGGGTCATGATAGATATATTATGTTCGTGAGGGATGCGTCGAGCAAAATTGAAATATTAGTTATAATGGTGTGTGGTTGTCTTAAATTGTAAACTTTTAAGAGAATTTGCGTTTTATAGAGTGGATTCTTGCGAGACGCATGCTGCTAAAAGGGTGCGGTGGGCGGGGGCGAAAGTTCGAGTAATACGACTAAGAGTCAGAGAGTCTGCAAGTAGTAGTAGTACGAAGCAAAGAAGAGATGTCCCAAAAAGGACATCTGCCACATAGACAACATTCTACGCTCGTCCTCGTGCCTCGGACTCGCTTAGAAGACAATCTATGTGTTCTGACTAACTTTTGTGGTCAGAGAAGAATATATCAGATTGATTCGTAATAAATACAATCTGAACTACGAATACGAAATGAATGTTGCATGTAGGTATTTGGGCAAAGCCCCGTAGGGGCTTTCGGCCAGAAACATCGCCCCGGACCTAATAAATCGAGATGAGCCGTGATTCCCGAAAATTCTAAGGAGCCCAGCGACGCGTCAGGCGCAGCTTGGACTCCCTATTTATAAGGAGCGGGGTGAGACATACCATTGATTTAGCGCATCACTGGCATGGTGTATCGCGTGAAGGGTTCAATGATGGGAGTATCTTGCAGGTATGGGGCCATGATGAGGGCGTGATCACGCAGGTAGATGGTGAAAGCTTCACTCGACCACCTTCCCATAGACTTGACGACGTCGAATGGAATTCCGCGGAGCAAGTACTCTAACGTCCCCCCAATGCGAATACCGTGTCCTTTGAGGTCAGGACATCCTCCTTGTTTCGCGATGCTAGCGATCCTTTTTAAGAACGCGCCTCGCGTTAAGGGACGCGGGCCTTTGGGGTGTCTCCACGTGAAGAGGTGATCATTGGGTAAGGGCTCATTGATTGTGAAGTGTTGGATTAGAGCTGCTTCTGGATCTGTGCTGTCTGACTGTCGTGCCCAATAGATATCTTCACCTGTAGTTGACGTCTTCGTACGTGGTACGTGGATCTTCGAGACCCGTAACCCATTTCGATCTTCGCAATCCATTCTAACGTCTGCTCGTTTCACGTGCTCCTGAGGCGTGAAAATCTTGATGGATTTGACAGTTAGTTCTCCGAGCCGAGCGAGAGAGTAAAAGGCGCTAGTTAGGCATGCGAATACCGCTGTATCAAGAGGTGCGTGGAGGTCTAGATGCGCTCTGATTTGGATAATGGAATTGATTGTAAAGGGTTCTCTCTTAGCGCGCTTGGAGTCTGGGGGGGCCTGAATTGCTGCACCGTCCAATGCGGACTTTAATTGGTGTTGTTGAATGGCCCACGTATGTCCATGAAGGACATGCCATGCGCGGATAGCAAACACATAATTCGCCAAGGTTCGTCCTGCGTAAGCTCCGGCACAGCTCGCAACGAAAGCGAGGATTGTGAGTGTGTCTGCAGGACACCTTTGAAGTTCTGGGACGCTTCTCGTGTCACAGAAGACGTGATAAACCAATAACCCGGCACCATACGATTCTCTCGTGCTCTGCGTCCACGCTGAATTCATCACTGTGAGGACGCGTTGTAAGTCTTCGTCCGTTATTGCGAGAATCTTCCCGTCAGCGTTTCTTAATGATCTGCTTTCAACTGGGCGCCACAGTTTGAGCCGATCCCTGGCTAGGCAATGAGGACGCAGTACCGATGTAGCGGGGACTAAGCCTTCCTTGTACGGCGCTGGTTTTGATAGCGAGGGTGTGACGGTGAGTGGAGCTGTGAAACGGTGTTTGGTTCTATGGTCTGATGCCCGTTGAGCTGTGTTTTCGTTAGCTGGAGGAGGACTTGCTATCTGCGCACTGGTTGGGATGGTGGAAAGCAGGTAGGAGGGAGCTAACGCTGGCTGCACTTCGTCACGCTGACTCGAAGGGGTCATAAATGAAGGAGCGCAATGGGAGGGGGATAGGGATGGGTGCGAGGAGGAGCTTAGGGTCTCCATAGATTCCCCGGGAGGGAGGGTCGGCTGGATTGAAGTCGCTGGCGATATATGTTGGGTGGAAAGAGTATGTAGATGGTAGGTCTTGTAGGACTCCGAATATCCGCCGGAAAACCTCGTTGACGGCGGTATTGCAACTGCGTCCGTTCTTCCAACCCTCAATGACTCCCTGGTTGTCACCATATAGGCTGTAGTGTCGTTCTGGTCGATCCAAGGCGATAACGTATCGAACGAGAAGCTCGAAACCGACGGCTTCTGCCCATCCGATATCTCTCTGGCCGTCAAGGGTCGTCCAACCTGGGTACAGCTTCCATGCTCTCCACCTTTCACCAATGATGATCGCGATACCAACTCCGGAACTTGCATCGGAATACGCCTTTGGGTTGAATAGGGTAACTGGTGCTGGGATACGGCGTCCGACGAAGGCATTCTGCAAGACGTCGGTCCACCATTTAAGGTCCTCCGCGAGACCTTTAGCCGGACGATGTGGTAAGAAGGGGTGCGTGTGACAAATCCGCAGCATAACCTCAAGTTTCGTGAGGTATGCTCGTCCTCGTGGTAGTACCAATGACACATGCAGAAGCTTGCCGTGCAGCTTCTGTACATCAGTAAGCACATGCGTAGCGCGTTGCCGCCATTCTTCCACTGCGCGTAGATACTTAGTCTTCTTCTCGTGTTCAAGATATACCATACCGTTCGCGAGATCCCAAGCGAGTCCAATGTATGGATTGCAGTACGCAAAAGGAGAATCCTTTTGAAGCTCCCAAGGAGTTCGCGTGACGCGAGATATACGATCGATGTCATCAAAATTGAATGTAAAAAGGGAATCTTCGTGCGAACGTGGTGAAGCGCTCGAAAAGTCGACCAGCGGGAATCTACAGTCTTCATCAAACTCTTCTGTGGTGCCATCGTCAAAAATGTGCCCTCCAAACCATATCCTACCCCCATCCTGATGCTCGCCCTCCTCGATAATACTCTTGTGCCACTGTTGACGGCGTTTGTTGTACTCTTCGAGATGTTCCTTTCGTATCCGGAAAAAGAGGTGGTCGTCGACCCAGCGTGACGTGGGTCCAATGCCGACCGATCTAAAAATATCGAGCCCTGCATCTGCGAGGGAACCATATGCCCCCGCGGAAGGGGACACCCCGAAACAAGTACACGTGTCGATGCAGAAGCGATCGTCGGCAATACGTACCACTGCACCTGGCCATTGTGAGTGATGTAAGGGGATTGTTCGGTAAGCTTCTGAAACGTCCCTCGTGGCGATCTGTGATCCGGGAGGTAAACGACTGATGAGAAGCGCGATGGTGTGGAATGTTCCCCAAGTACTGGGGAACTCATCCGCATTGATTTGTGAATTAATGGAATCGTTTGGGAACTTAATGGTGCGCGAGTGAGGAAAGGAATAGTCTTGGATAACGCGAAAGCGTCCTGGTCGTCCTGGTTTCGGGATGATGGATAAAGGGGAAGATTGAAACGGGCCGATGAGGCTTTCGATACCAGCGGCTGTACAGGGACCAATATATCTTTCTTTTTGAATTTCTGATTTGACAATGGATTGGAATTCATTTGTATAGACAACAATTGAGTCTTTGTTTGGGGGCGTTTGCGTGACTGTAATAACGGGAAAATTAAGATTAAAACCCTCGCGAAGACCTGGGGGTATGTGCGCATATCTCTCAACGAGTCCTGCTTGTGTAAGATACGTCTCCCAAGCGTCAGCGTCGTACGGCGTGAGAGCTTTAAGCTTTCTGCGCTCGAGCGCACGTCTGCACTCCGTGAGAGGAGGCAGCACATCCAGAACAGAAGTGTCGTTTGTCGTGCGTGGTGTCGCTGCACCCGGCGACTCTTTGCCAGTCGCTGCATATTGGGCGACCATCCCGCATGGTGAGGACCTTGCTGACTCGGGTGCAGATAGTATCGGCTGCATTGTCCCAAGTCTTGGTCGCTTTGCATTCGACGATTCGGTGGGGATGCCTTCCCAAACACACTGCGCAAGCGGATAGGGAGCTTCCACTTGCGCTGCTTCGAAAATCCTGCCGCGAACGCTTGTTCGGGTCGGGAGATGAGGGACGGCGTGCATTCCTGCCTGTTCTTGGGGACGTTGAGTGTTGGCGAGCGTCCCTCCCTGTTCTAGGTGATGCGGATCGTCTACGCGAGTCTCGTGATGAGCGCCAGTTCTCCTTGTTCCTGTGACTCTGATTGGAGGATTGGCTCCCAGTCATGAGGGCATTGATCTGCTGATCTAGCTGGTGACGTGATTGTCATGTGTAGCGGTGTGGCATGGTGTGGCATGTGGCATGATGTAGCGTGTGGCGTGTATCGTGAGGCAACGTTGAAAAACGAATGCGTTCGATGTTGGTGTTTATAGAAAAGGGAAGTAAACACATCGTTAGTGTATGCTCGGTAATTCGAGTATGATGATTGGAAACTAACCTTGTAGTCCCGTTGATTGTCCTGTCTCTTACGCTCTTCGAGGTAGACGTTAGTCCGCGTACGTTCTAACAAAGTCTCATTGATGCGTGATAGATCGTAGGCCCCTGCTGCTGACTTGACTGCTATATGCCATAGTTTCCGTTGCTCTGCTTGATAAACAAGCAGCGCTGTTTGGGCTAAGGGATCTCTCATCGAGCGGTACTCATGCACTTGTAAGTTCCGCCAGAATATGGCCATCATCTTGATCCGGTCGGCTGGCCAAGCTGCCTGTTCCATGGCTGTGATGATGCGGGGGCAGGCTTGGCAGAAGTCCTCGAAGGGAAGATTCTGGTCGTCGACGACAGTACTGGCGTTTCGCATTGACGCTGCTGCTACCCAAGCTGTCTCACCACCTGCCAACGTTGCCATGATCATGGCGTCGTCATTGACCGAGGTCTTGAGTTTTGCGTCGTCCAGACCTGCGTTGGTGAAGTACCATAATTCGACATAGTCGCCTTTGTCGAGTTTGCGGGTAGCATAAGAAGATGGGATGATGACGGGCTCTGTGGGTACGTCACGTTGTGGGATAGAAGTATACTTGAACTTGTTCTTCTTCTTATCTTCTTTCTGTGTGGCTTCGTCTTCTTCCATGCGATCGTGTTCTCGCCTTTCACGTTCCTCGTCGTTGAGCCTTTCCATGTGCTCATCTCGCTCTCTATCTTCGTCTACTTGTCTCTCCCATTGAGCTTTAGCGATGTTGTTGTCGGCTTGCCATATGTTCCTAAGAATTGCGATGGCTTGCTGTTCGTTTATGTTCTCATTGGTGAGTTGTAGCCTCGTGTCGGCGAAAGCTTCGTCTGCGTAGTCTGGGCAGATACTTAAGTTCGGATCACTTTGTAGACGAGGCATTTTGTTAATTGCGTTGTCGTCTGATAGAGGCGAAAGTTCGAGTAATACGACTAAGAGTCAGAGAGTCTGCAAGTAGTAGTAGTACGAAGCAAAGAAGAGATGTCCCAAAAAGGACATCTGCCACATAGACAACATTCTACGCTCGTCCTCGTGCCTCGGACTCGCTTAGAAGACAACATTCCTGTATTTGCATGGTAGTATTGCCTTGTTACGTCATGGCCACGGACTCTGGCAGTCATTTTTGACTTTGCACAAGCGATACAAGCAATTAATTGATTTGGATGTTGATGCTTTCAGTGTCGCTTGTTGTCTTATAGGCCACTAACATTTTCCTACCAGCTATAGCTCAATCCCTTATAATTTATTGAATGCGTTTTCAAGGTTCGACAAACCCTCCTGCTCCCGGACGTCTCATCCCTTAATCCATCTGATTCTGACTTGCCGCTGCCTTGTGGACGTGCTTATCAACCAGTTGAGAATGCGCTGCACTTCGGAATCGTTTCTGGGTTGAGTCTGTATGGCGACTAGCAACAGGACAAGTACGAAAAAGCGAACTTGAACATGACTTACAATGCACTGTGTCATTCCATGGTTAGTCACTTCGTCAACTCGTGTCCAAGCGCCTGGAGTTTTAGAGTCATCTGCCGACGTACGTATATTTCAGAGGGCTTGTGAGAGGGTTTCCGGAGGAAAAAATCGTTATGGAATTTACCCCTCTCTCTCTTCTGTGCTTTGATCCTTTCAGATAGTAATCAAATTGTTCCCCCATTGCATCCGGGGTACTATAGATCGTGATACCAAGTATCCTAGATCTCGTCAATGAGTTGATGACTAGCTAAGGTCTGTGGAAGATCAACGTGCTGAAATTTGCGAGGACAATATGGTAATTTAAGAATCCGTACAGCGCACACGAAGATAAATTCATTCAAGTATACACAATCCATTGGTGCCATCAGTGGACTTACACCTCCTAGTAGCCTACGCAATCTGTGGTATATTCGTTGTACATGAGTTCGCTGTGTCGCGAGGGTTGTTTAGGTATTTTACATAGAAGGAATAATTCGACTAGAGGAGACTAAGTACATCATTGCTCGAATGTGCCAGCAATATAAATAATGTAATTTCGTATGGCGTGCCGTAGATGCTTGAGCAACTCGTAAAAGAAATATATGTGTACAACGGCAGGACAGCGTGACATGTCGCATCTTGAGATCGACAATTTCAGACTCGTGACTGAGATGCCCCTGGAGCCTGGAGAAGATGTTCCTACGTGTACGGTCAGGTTGTGGTCTACCAAACATTGGACGCGTGTACACACCATCGCAAGTTTCTGGCCTTCGGATAAAATAGCAAGGCAAGACTGCAGATCCTTCAAACACCACTGTCTTTCGAGCCAGGAGGGGAGATGATGGTTCCAGAAAGACTTAAACAAATGGGCGAGCGTCTTGTCCCATGAATTCGGAGCTCGCGAGAGATGGATGGCCCAGTGTTGACATGCATAATTGAGGGCGCCGGAAGCTGTTCGACTGCGAGCGCGTGCTTCGTATGCGAAGCTCGAAAAAGCCTTCATAGCATGTATGATCTCCATGTTTAGTGAAAAACGACTTTGCGGTAGTGCAGAGGTAGAATGATCTTGGTGCCTTAACGCCAGGAATGCCGGAAACATCAGGAAATCAGGCAGGGACTTGAACTGCTGGATTACTTGGAAGGCTGGCTGCAGAGACAATTCTGGGGCGATTGTGTACTCCCTGATTGCTTCCAATGTGCTCGAAAATTCTTCCACTATCACCCAGACAGTTGTCAAACGCCATGCTTGACCATGTGGCGTTTGCAGCCAGTCCTGACCACCCTGGGTCTGCAGCCAATCTCGACCGTGGGTCTGTAGCCAGTTTTGCCCACCCTGGGTCTGCAACCAGTCTTGCCCGCCAGAGGTCTGCAGCCAGTCTTGACCGCCTGTGTCCTGCAGCCAATTTCTCCCACTGCGGGTCTGCAGCCAGTCCCACCCTCCACGATACTGCATCCATTCTCGCCCATCAACGGTCTGCAGCCAGCGTAGGCTACCTGGGACCTTCAGCCAGGCTCCTTCGTCTGAGGTCTGTAGCTGGTCTTCCTTGTTTGGGCGTGGTTGTGGGGATGGCTGTGGGGTCAACACAAACGGTACGGGGGATAGCAGAAGGCGGGGGGATAGGGGTGAGTATGGCAGGGTGCGCAACCAATGCCGCCCGCCCGGGGTCTGCAGCCACTCTTGCACACCTGGAGTTTGCAGCCAACCTCGTCCACCCGGGGACCGCATCCAGGCGTACCCGCCAGCGGTATGCAGCCACTCTCGCCCGCCCGAGGTCTGTAGCCAGGCACGCCCGTCCGAAGATGTCATCCAGGCACGCCCATTTAGGGTCTGCAGCCAGTCTCTCCCGCCCACAGTCTGCAACCAATCTCGCCCGTCCTGGGTCTGCAGCCACTCTTCCCCGTTCGTGGTCTGCAGCCAATTACTCCCGCCCGGCGTCTGCAGCCAGTCTAGTCCGTCCTGGGTCCGCAGCCAGTCGCTCCCGCTCGGGTTCAGCGACTCTTGGCTATCCATGCTCTGTAGGAGGAATTTTATGTCCTGCAGCGAGCCGAACTTAACTGTGGTCTTCAGAATATCTGACTCCATATTGAATAGTCTCTGCCAGTCTCGCCCACCCGGGGTGTTCAGCCAGTCTCGTCCGCCCTGGGTCTGCAGCCAGGCTTCCCCGTCAGGTCTGCACAACCAGGCTCGCCCACCCCAGGTTCCCAGCCAGACTCGCCCACCTGGGGTCTGCGGCCAGTTCATACGTAGGGTCTGCGCCCAGTTCACATGTGGGGTCTGTCGGGGCACACCTAGGGGCCGTGGCCCGACTTGGATGGTTGAGCTCCGCAGCCAGGCTTGCCCATCCGGGATCTGCAGCCAGGCTTGCCCATCCGGGGTCTGCAGCCAATCGTGCCCGCTAGCAGTCTGTAACCAGTCCGCGGTTAGTAGCCAGGTTCGCCCAGCCATGGTCTTCAGCCAGTCTCTACCGTTCCCGAGCCAGCTTTGCCCGTCCGAGGTCTCCAGCCAATCTCGCCCGCCCGGGGTCCCCAACCACTCCCACGAGTCCCGCATCTCTAGCCAAAGTTCCCCGCGCCTGGTTAGCAGCCACTCCCGCACGTCCAGCGTCTGTAGCCACTCCAGTCCACCCAGAGTATTCAGCCAGTGTAACACGTTCGTGGTCTGCAGCCACTCTCGCCCGCACTTGGTCTGCAGCCATTCTCGTCCACCCTGAGTCCGTAGCCAGTCTAGCCCACCCTGAGTCCGCAGCCAGGCTTCCATGGCTGGGGACTGCAGCCATTCTAGCCCACCCGGGGTCTGCAACCAATCCTTCCCCCCCTGGGTCTGTAGCCAGTCCCTCCCTCCTTCTGTCAGCATCCAATTTTTCCCTCCTTGAGTCTGCAGCCAGGCGTGCCCATCCAGGGTCTCTAGCCAGAATCGCAACTCTGAACCGCGATGTCCCCGAAGCCACAACAGACCTGTAAGAACTTGCAGTGGCTCCGGTGGCTGGACGATGAAGGATAGTGAGTGTTTCAAATTCTGGGGGTCCCGCGGTTGCGTAGCTTGGTTCTGCTTCTTCAATTCTGACAGCGCATCCAGGAGGGTCGTGCGATCTGGAAGGTCTCGCATCATCAAGCGGAAAGAGGAGAGAGCGAGTAGGGAGTGTGGTGATGTGATATGGTTGACTTGACGGAGGCTGCAGTTTGAGCGGTGGGAAAAATAGTCACGAACGGATGAGTGATAGATATTGACGGGGAGGCTGTTGTCGGTAGGGACATCTATGATAGATCGTAGTTGCACCAGTACTATCTCGACGTCCCTGCCCTGACCAGGGCCAAGAAGTTTCGAGATTTGCGACATTGGTAGAGGGTCCGCAAGGGCAGCAACGACAGACAAGTGTAGATATGCCAGACTCGGGTCGGCACATGTGGAGAGGATACGGTCGTACAACTTGTACACCTCTGTGCCTGGTAGCATTTCGCTCGTTAGCTCGAGCATGAGCTGAAGTCGATCACGGGGATCATGGTTTCGATCATCAATGAACTTCATCATCGTAGCCGCAACAATGAAACGTCTCCCCGCTCGGCTCGCCAGCCGCGCAAGTTGATCTGTTGATGGCTGTGGGAAATCGGAATGGCGACTGCCCAGCTCTCTGAATGAATGCTGCAAGAAAACATATATATCATTGTCAACGTCTGCGCCATCTAATGAGATGGTGGCAGCAACACCCTTCCCAGAAGTCTTCACTGGTATCTCGTACACCAACGAGCGCATCTCTTCGGTTTGCATAGCTTTACGGATATGCTCTTCCGAGCGACTCGTGAGCAGAATGTGGATGACAGGCAGATCAGGTTCACTAAGAGCTTCGCCAAGCAGGGAGATGAGATCAGCGAGCTCGCTTTCGGAGGTGGGTTCATCGAGGGATTCAGGATCGAGTGATTCGGGTGTGCATTCGTCAAGGGCATCGATAACAAACACCAAAGGCAAAGACTCGCTCAGTCTGAATCGAAGCCTCCGAAGAGGTCGGAGAAACAATGCCTCCATCTGATCCTGAAGAGACTTGTCAGGATCTAGAAGGGCGGGATTCTCGAGGATGGCTCTGTTCACATCCTCCCTGATGCTGGGGAAATTGCTGGCAAGTTGGTAGGCAAGCGACGCAAAGAAATATCCAGTCGTGCGGCGTTTCGTGTGCTTGCGCGAGAAAAAGAATGTTCCCGCGAGTCGCTTTTCGACATTCGTCCGCTCTGTCACTTTCAGACCTCTCATCCTTTCAGCTACGGTGAACGCAACAGCGGACTTTCCGACTCCCGCCGTGCCGTGCAGCCAAATGAGTCGACTCTTATCTGTTTTGTCCAATAATCCATAGATGTAGTCGAGAAGGTCCACCCGGGTCTCTTTAAGGCATTTTGGATGGGGCTGGCGCTCACGGGAGTTGTATTCAGCACCCTTGACAGTGACCTGGGAAAGTTTCTCCCATGTTCCTTCAGATGATCGAAGATCACCACGAACTGTCAATGATGTTAGAGAGCGAAATAGGGTATAAGAGATGGAAGTATTGACATTGATCCTGGTAACTCATTGACAAAGGTTGAGCGTCGATTGATATTAATCTTGACTGAAAGTGTTCAACAGTGCTGGTGTCTGGACCAGGTTAGACATCATATGGGCAATGTTATCTCGAGGGAAGACGTACGAAACAGCTGCGGCAGCTTGGATCTTTTGAGGGTGGGTTGAGTAAGTCCTGAAACGATGTCTAGCAACTAGCAAGTCTGTCCAACGATGACGAGCCGCCGAGCAACAATACGACCAAGCTGTGGAGGAAATTTCAAGGTAGCGTCTGCGTGAGATCGAATGATTTCAGTTGGTTCCAGTAGTACTTGCTGACTTGCTGTGTATTTGACATCATGATTGTGGTATTCATAGCAAGCGCCATCCGGATTCCGATTCCGAACAGCTAAACACAGGTTGGCGCGGAGACATTTAATAGTATAGGCTGTTCAAAATTTCAAATCAGCTCGGGGTCGAGCTGTAGATTACAGGCTCGTGGTTCCTTCATGGCAATTGTGCGTAGCCGCATGATGATGTATCCTCAATCACATTCCTACCTTCACCTCTGCTCCGAAGTTCAAGTTGACTTTGACCTAGAGTCTGACCTTCCCCTGCGACAAAATATTGCCGCCGTCTTAGAATCGAAATGACTTTCCGTGGGACAAGGTTTTGCCCAAGGTCATCGTACTTCGTTTGAGGCATTCTGCGACGAACGGACAAACATCTTCCACTGAGTCAGGGATATCTCTTGCCTGCGAAAGTATCCAACCTGGCTCGACTATCTTTACCCGTGGTACAGGCTGCTGCAGGGGCAATTCCACTTGTCGGGGTGCCAATGGCAACTGCTATCGGTGGATTATTGGCAGTTCTTCAAACAATAAATGTGAGAATGTATCTGATTTCCGAGGACCTTTGATGTAAAATCATCGCAGACAAGTATTCAGAATAAGGCCGACCGTAAAGGCCTGACATCACGACTCCATCGGCTATCTGTCATTTATGCAACGCGTCGACTACCCTGGATCCTCGTGAAGAATCCCGGAGAGGTTTTTTGATCAGATACTACTACGCCTTATAATTGAATTTGCTTGAATTTGCAATTGATTCACACTGATCAGCGTACTGCAAGCGACTTCAGATCAACTGACAAACGACGCGTCCTTGCACGTACATCCGTCACACAAACTATCGCTGGATGCTCCAGTGAAATAGACCATTATCTGTTAGAGTATTCGGTTGCGTTATTCTCTTTAGGGATTATTTTCATTCACTCACTTCTCCACTTGGTTAGTTTTCGGCCCAAATGCAAATGCAAAATGATTTGTACGAAGTTTGGGCGCAGCTTGTGGCAATGCAGAGCCGACAGGCCTTTGTAGCACCAATTACTGCACAGTTGCCCCAAACTGTCATGCAGCTAGGCGTGACACTGGTAGATGCAACAGGGTACGAACATCAGATATCGGAGCACTTCTGCACCACATTTCAGGTCCGCATCGCAAGTGTAAATTTAGTCTCGAGAAAAGCTCATTAGTTTTTTTTCTAGCAATTTAAAAAGATGCTCGAAGCTCTGTTTGAACGCGAGTCAATTGAAGCTCGAATCCAGAGACGGTATATGGAGGAGGGACAATACGATTTGTGTATTGACGAGGGCACGCAAGTAACCCAATTGAGACACTATGGATGGCCAACAATCGAACCGGGTACGAAGATTGTCATGAGGGTTGTTATTGAACAGGAGAGGAAATCACTCCAACTTGAAGCAAAATACCAATGTCATTTTTGTGAAACGTGGAATCACTTTGGCGTTGAGGTTGTCAGTAAACCATTTCAACGTGGGAATTGCTCGATAGATTGGTGAGTACCTTTATTTTTCTTCTGGGTTATAATGATGCCTAACTACTTGAACTCTGGAAGTCGAGTATGCAAACGGCGCTTTCAGATCACCCGTGATCTGCGCAAGGCGATGGAGAGTACTGGCTCCAATCATGCCAAGGACGCAGAGATGCACCTTATTCGCAAATTCCATGTCAAGCAAGTTGTATGTGCATAATGAAACCCCGCTAGTCACCTTTAACTTTTGCTGCCCTCAGGGCCAGCACGTGCGTAGTCTCAGTCAAGTCTCCACTATTTATCTCCAACCCCCGGCTATTTATCGGTACCCTCGCTCACACTCGGACTCCACCATGACTCGTCCTGTTGCGAGTCCAGGGATGCTTGAAGCCAATCAACGACGTCGACGCCACGACGCCACCCATAGGTGCGAGGAGTGTGGGCAGACCTTCACAGCTGTATTTAGCTTGGAGCGCAAGTTCTATCACCTGAATCAACTTCTATGCAGTGTCGCTAAAATGAATGTAACAGGTCATATGCAAGCTCACACTAGTATACGACCATTCGTCTGCAATATTCCCGGCTGTAATCAGGCTTTCATCAATCAGAGTGACTGCAAACGCCACGAGAAGAGCAGGAAGCGTCACCAGGGTCTTCCCTTTATCTTTTCTGACTCGCCTTAATCTTGTCATTATGTCACGGCCCCTTCACTCGAATCTGTAAACCGACCCATTCGTCCTGAATGTCGGCCCGGAACTGGCCATTCCCACATGTGCCTCCTTCCTCTATCTTGACAATCCTACATACAGGCACAATGTGACCGCACGCTTCATCTTGTCCCTACCTCGCTCCACCACTCATGCCAATCGCACAACTTGACACACTCTAATTTTTGGCCACAGATGTCATTCGCCCTGTATACCCAAGGTTCCCCGCTTCATCTGCATTATCTTATCAAACGATGTCGTAGAACTATTGCATGTATCGGGTGGGACTTCATGAGTTATCACTGGATCCGGAGTTGTATGACTACCGGTCTACGAGGGATGAAATGAAGTATTCATCACCGAAGGGGCGGTGCCTGCTTCGTCTGATTCTGCCGCCCGAGATGTCACTGAGATTTCATGCATGCAGCATCCCTCAATACGTAGAAGGTATAAGTGTGATGGCAGAAGATTGTTTATTTTACTAGGGGAAGCGCTGAGGGAACTGGAATTCAACTTTGAGCTTGGTAACGAGGTCCTGCTGAGCGCCACCATGTCACGGCCTTGTGCAAGTTCAGTTGACTTGTACTTCCTTGGGGTGAAATTTCCGAATGCAACACACGCTGAACCTACACATGCTGAATCTTGTTCTGGTTGAGTACTGAGTTGTTCCTGAACGTACATCGCTGTGTCGTAAACAACTATTGTCTCGAGCACAGTGGAACATCGGCGGTAAATCATTCACAGTAAGGCCGCAACACTGTGCCACTATATCAAAAGCCAGCCACCTAACCACAAGAACGGCTTACAAAACTTGAACGCAAAAAGAGCTCCATGGAAACCTCTATGTAGATTGGATGTGCGTAACGCTTGACAAATCAGTGGTTGAGGCGTCGGTGTTTGCACTGTTTTCGAATTAGATATGATGATGCGAATGTACGAATGAAAGAATATGACATTCGCCAGCAAGATAAAAGGGCTTGAGGCTCATTTGTCTGAGCACCCAAGCACCCGAAGCAAAAAGATTGAGTGGGAATCAAAGGGCTTTGACATACCAAAGATTCTGCAACACTTTGACGTCTCGGAGCCGTTTCTGAAAACCTATTTTGAGTAATCGATGCGTAGACAGACCAATTTACAGTGAATGCAATCCTTGTCATCGTCATATGAAGGCTCGCTGCCTTTGGACCTGGAATCAGCCAGAGCGTCGTCAATAAACGATTTACAGGGGAACCTATCATCCCATTTCGAATCCGTTAGTAGCCTGCTCATGAGCTGATGGATTGAAACCAGGGTGCTGTACCAAGGTAAGAAGTCTAGAACTCCGGCACACAGCCAAGTATTTGTGCGGCACGACGCGCCCAAACGATTACAGCCAAATTTCAATCGACGTAATATCACACGCACCACCTCCGACCGGGTCTCGCGGCCACGCTGGCGGACATGAGGTACTAAGTAATACAGTTAGGTCGACAGGGTGTGCTTCAGGTTGTTTCAGAGGGCTTGTAAAACGCCTTCACTGGTGGATACGTACAAAGGGAAAGCCTTATTGAGTCACGGCGGTTAACCGAAAGTTCGATTGGGCTGGTAACTGTCGGAAATTCCTAATTTGGATTTCAGCGCCTTGCAAGGCATTTCAAGGTTTAAAGGCAAAATGGCCTTTGAAATGGGTTTAAATAATAGAGTCGGTCTTTAAATTGCCATAGAAATGCGGTTGCAATTGCATTGCAATCGATTGCAATGGACCTACAATGGTACGGCAATGGTTCGGCACGTTGCAACTTTCTTGCCATATTGTTGCAATATATTGAAATGTCGCAAGATACCTACCAAATTCATTTAAAGAATACCTTATTGCAACCACTTTCACAAATTTCCGACAACGGAAGCAATTTTCATTCTTCGCTTGCTTCCTATTTCGGCCACAACTTTGTATCCACCAAGCGGCCAGGCCCAAGTGAACTTTCTCGTGGACAATAGTAAGTAAATTCCACGGAATCACAGCCTGCCACAGCGTATTGCAGAACAATCACTACGCGTCAACCGCAGCGGTCCATATTCCCTCAGATGCGCTGGCAGATCTCCGCTGTGGACTCGGAAAATGTGCGCCGCAGTGACTGTGGACCCTTGCCATTCAGCACCCTTTTTATCCCAGACCACAATCCGCATATGGATCATGAGCATTTGGTTTATAAGGCGCGTCTCAACGAAAATTTATGCACCATCTAAACTGCTTCACACCCTTCTACCTCATCATGCAAGACACCTCTCCAGAAGATACTCCTCCATTCATATTTGCCAATCTTTCGACGGAGCTCGTCCTTCTCGTCTTTTCACACGCTGCAAGACCTACTTTCGTCAAAATTGACGACAATGTGCCGAAGAATCCATATGCATCTGCCCTCTCGCTATGCAGCGTCTCCAAAATCGTCAGACGCACCGCCCTTCCTCAACTTCTGCGCACAGTATTGCTCTCGGAATACAAAAACGTCACGACTTTCGTGCGCGCTCTGCGCATGCAGCACGCATACGCTCAACAAGGAAGCGACCTCCATGTCGACTACGCAGGTTACATAGACAGGATTTGGTTTGGACAAATCTGCGAACCTCCCCCACAAGCTCCCGTGCACCGCAGCTTTTCCTCATCTATCACGCCTGAGCTTAACATTGACTTCAGCCTACTGGCTCCAGTGCTACTATCCGCACCCTCCCTCGCGCTTGACTTTGAAAGTCTGTGGCTTCTTTACGGCTGTCTTGAGTCCACGTGGAATTCCCATATCTGCATGAATAATAACAACGAATGTTCCGCCCCTCCCTGGAACACCAAAACATTGACGCTAGTCGGGGAATTCAATCGATGGCGCCCTCTCACAAGCACTGCCGAAGGATCCGCTTTGCTCGCCTCCATCTCACGCCTCACTTTCCTCTCCCCCACAAAAGCAGAAGCCTTTCTACTCCCTACCTATGATCCCTGCTTTGACGACTTGGAACATCGGAAATACCCGCTCCCCGAGTGGATGACGAGCGTCCCATGGGCTTCTTTCAAAAGCCTTCAATCCGTCTCGCTGACCCTCCCCCGTATTGTGCTCACGGTCGCTGTGGAGACGAGTTATCGTGAGGGGAATGTGGACGTCGAGCTGTTGACGTTGTTCGATCCCCCGCAGTCAGCCCACTGGGCACCCAAGGATATAAGCGCTTACACTGAGAGTGGGGAAGGGTGTGTTGTGTCGATTGATGTTCGCGCGAAGTCGGAGGATTCTCCCACCCAGTTTAGTTTTTCCTTTGATTGGGAGGAGGCTTGGGCGCGTGGATTACCTAGGATTTCGTAGCGCTCGAAGAAGTTTTTTTGTCTATCGCTCTTATTATCCGTCTTTGTTAATTTTCTATTCTTCGTTAGCACGTAGCCTCTTTCCATTCTTATGGCTTGTGGGTTCAATATTTTTCTTTTGTTAATTCCTAGCCACTCTACTTGTTTACACTCAGTGCTGTACTTGTGCTTGTTTATTGCATGTTTGTAATAAGTTTGTAATCATGAATTCGACTCTTGGTTACTAGAGCTCGAGAGTCGAGGCGCTCAATATATTTATATTCCAAGAAGTTGATCAGTACAAGCTTCAAATTGATAGAAGATCATCTATGTCACGCGTACTAAATCACACAAAGAACGACGATCGTCTGAACCATGACACCCAGCGCTACAGTGACTATGTCCAAAATGCGCGCCATATTAATCAAAGGCGGGCACGGTCCCATTGAAAACCTCTACATTGGAGAGGCAGATAAGCCAGTCCTAACAAAGGGACAGGTTTTAGTTAAGGTCCGTGCCTTTCTTCATCTTATCGATCTACGTGAATCGATGTAGTCCGGCATGGATTCCTCGTGGTAGATTGTCGCATTTGGCCTTAGTCGCATGGACCAACACCAGCGTGAGGGTAACTATCCTCCTCCCCCTGGTGCATCCTCCATTCTTGGTGTGGAGTTCTCTGGACGTGTGACTGAGCTCGGCGAAGGAGTGACTCTATGGGCTGTTGGGGATGAAGTATTTGGTCTTGTGGGCGGCGTTAGTCGATTGACCAAGTCAAAGCGTATGTTCTTTACTGACCAACACTGACACGGGTATCTCAGGGAGCTTATGCGGAGTTCATAAACTGTGACGAAGGACTCTTGTTGAAGAAGCCCAGTCACTTATCTTGGGTGGAGGCAGCAAGCCTACCAGAAAACTATCTTACTGGTGAGCACGGCAGATCCGAGTCAGCCAAGTAAGCGGGTCATCTTTGGTTCTGATCACTCTGGGACTATTTCCTAGCCTATCAAGCTCTTGTGAAGTACGGGGAAGTCAAGAAGGGCGATCATGTACTGGTCCACGCAGGCGCTTCTGGTGTAGGAATTGCGGCTATCCAAATAGCAAAGGTATTAGGAGCGTGAGTGTTCCGGTGTTCAGTATTCCGGCCTTCGCTGCCTTCAATGTTGTTCTGCACGTTCTTGCTGAATGCGTATAACACGGTGTTCACAGGGCAACGGTTACTGCTACGGCATCTACCACAGAAAAACTTGATTGGCTGCGGTCCATTCCTAACGGGGCGACACATACAGTCAATTACAGAACCGAAGACTTTGCAGCGGAGGTCAAGAAAACGACCAACGGCAAAGGTGTCGACATTGTCATAGATTTCGTTGGACAAAGTCATTGGGCTAAGAATATCGAATCCCTCGCTATCGATGGAAGGATGACGATGTTGGCTACTTTGAGTGGTAGGCTTTTATTATGTCTTACAGTCCGAAACCTGGTAACTAAAAGGTCTGCTAGGGAGCGAGGTCCCCTCAGTCAACCTCAGTGCGATTATATTCAAGCGTCTCCGCATTCAAGGTTCCACGCTACGTTCCCGTAGTCTACAGTACCAAACCGAGCTCATCGCAAGGTATTGTCATAATATTGCCTGATGTGATGTTCTTCCAGACTAACTCATCATATAAGCTCAAGTTTCCGCGAGATAATCGATAAGGTAACTGGCGCCAACGGAGGTGGCCCGATACGGACTTACATCCACAAAGTGAGTTTGTTCTTCTGCTCTTCTCATCCCGTTGGACACGGACATACAATTCCACAGGTGTATCCTTGGACAGAGATCCAAAGTGCTCATCATGAGATGGTCGACAATAAGAATAGGTGAGCACTCTGTCTCCATTGGAAGAAACGGTGATCGAGACTTGATTGTTAGCGGGAAGATCGTCGTCGAAGTCCAGTAAGAACGCAAACGGTGTACTAGCCAAGATTGGAGTCCATCAAGGATTCCTTAACTCTTCTGTTGATTTGACCGTGTATTTTTATGGATATCATTTGATTGATATGCAACGAGCCCCAGATCAAGCCGATGATAGGAACAACGAGGCCTCCCGGAATCAAACAAATTTCAAGCTTCAAGGGTCAAGCCCAGTATGTGGCAGTATAGAATGTGTGCCGTTTCATGTAACATTGTTCGCTGGCTTTTCGTTGCTATTGTCGTTACAAGACGGTGATTCCTCGGGACCTCTGTGTCGAGCTATATGCTTTGTGCACTTCCATTACTATCCTTCGCACTTGCCTCATTGTGGAGCCTGGGGCCTCTTTGCGGCATTTTCTTTGTTTCTATCGGTTCTTGTGTTGGACTTCGCTTCTTTCTCTTCCGCAACGAAATTCGTGACCAGTCAAATAACCGCCTGTGTAATGTTCGTATCCTTGATTCTTATTACCATGTCTATGACGTAGCTAACATGTGTCCTTCCCTGTAGATATGGCTCATGGGCGTTCATCTCTTGCCAGAAAATGTGCGTTTTCCTGTATTGACATGGCAGTATTACCTTGTTGCGTCATTATCACAGACTCCGGAAGTCACTGGGTATGTCTGTATCCTGTCAGTCGAAAGGAGCAGCATTATTGACTGTGCACAAGCAATACGCGCGATCGTCTTGGGTCTCAGTGTTTCCCGCTAGTGTGTTACTATTCCCCTTTTACCTTACAGGCCACCAAAAGTTTCCTATTAACTATAGTTATTTCATTATAATGCGTTCCCAAAGTTCGGCAAACCCTGCTTCTCCCAGACACACGTACTTAAGAGTAATTCATTTTTTTAAATTTTAACTTACCTAGTAATATCAACCACTTGAGAATACACTGCCATTTCATTTCTGGGTCTATGTATAGCCCCTGGCAATACGACAAGCACAAAGAAAGTGAGTGTACCCAGGGCATAAGCGCTTATACTGAGAGCGGGGAAGGGCATATTGCGTGGGTTGGTATTCATGCTAAGTTGGTGAATTCTCCCATCCAGTTTAATGTTTCCAGGAGGAAGGTTGGGCACGCGACCTACTTATGTGGCGCTCGAAAAATAGCAACATTAATATTGTGTGACTGTCAGTATTCGACTTACAAGCCCGCGTCGATCTGTGGATCAGTTATTTCGTGATCTCAGTATAGTCTATTCTTCATTCAGATGATGATCTGCATGACTTGACGACTGTTGCCTCAGTTGCAAACACCCGTACGACAAGAGAAGTCAATAATGAATTAATCGATACACCCCAAAGACCCCCAGATCCAGATTGACTCGAATACATGTTGTGTACATTAGACTTCTCGATCATTACCCAGAACAACAACATTCTGCGGTACAAGTACCAAACGATGATAGTACGAAGCGATGATGGTATACGGTAAGTGGCACAGACAACAGCCAAGCTCGAAAATAATGTATAGGATTCGCTATCGGAGTGTTTCACCCCGCGGGCGTCCAATGAGGGGTAGGGCAGCCGGAGCTGGAGGCAACCCACGTGTCGGAATTTCAATTGAAGTAAGTTCTTTGCCAGCAAGAAGGCACGCTAACCGAAGCTCCTAAAGTACACAAAACAGAGATGAGAGCATCCGCACGGAATACGTCAGAAATAGGAACATATACCTCGAATGAATGTTTGTCGAATTTGAGAGACGTCGTGATGCTCATGTAGGCATCGGGAGCGTCAGGGCTGGTGGTGGCGCGCGCGAATGCGGTTGCTGCTGAATCACTGGAGTAAAACGGATGCACGACCTGTGCGGGCGCGTTGTTCAAAGAGAGTGTATCTGATGGAAGTGGGGTCGGAGGCATGATGTTTCCCGAAAGATATGCATAAAGCCGCAATTCCTGGATTCGATAGGCGGTCGTCAACATTCCTGAGTCGGTAGCTGGAGCAATGAAGAAAAATAGGCCGCGGGTGCGCGATATTATGGCTACATACCTCATATGAGAACAAACTGAAAGTAGTCTGTGCTGTGATGCTTTGGAATTGCCCGTCGATTGGTGTTTTAGTCGACTGAAATACTTGGATGGTGGGCAGATCATTTGGACTTATTATGGCCTTCTCGGCCGGAATGCCTGTAGGGCTCATGCTCGGAGTCGATTCTATTTGAATGGGAGCAAATAGTTGTGGCAAGCCGAGTGCATGTCTAGCATTTGGGGTGCTTGGTAGATCTGGGATTGGTGCTGGTGATCGACCGGTCGTTGTGTATGCTTTGATGTACTCCTTCACGCGTAGCTCCTGAGGGTGTAGAATATTGAGTCGAAGCGATGGTTGATCAGTGTAATATTGGCGCACCTCAAAGCTTTGCTCTGGTTCGGGCGGCTTCTGGACCGTGCACATGAATATCTCGTAGTCTTTCATGGGTGATGATAAAGCCATAATTTTAGAGGAACAGAATTGTGCAACTAGCAGATCAAATCACTTGCGAGTGTCCCACTGTCGTGCTGTGGAACTACAAGTTCTAGTGTTAATATTATGCGACACCTGAATATGTGGCTATGGGACCTGAGTGAAGTTAGGGTGGTCATTATTTTATTTTTATTATGTAAGTCAAACATCAACTTGCGTTAGTCAGCCACAGATCGTTTGTCCCCCACCATGGCTGACATCTTTCGACGCGATGGAGTGCACCCCGGATCTGAATAAGTAACATAGTTCCAAACGACGAAGACTGAACGGTAAGAATCCTACGCAAATCGCAGAACGGAATGGTACGCAACATACCACCTTAACTATACTCGCAATCGGACCACGGATGCTCGAGAGGTACATCAAGCCGCTGATGAAAACAGACAGAAGGTTTTTCCCCTGTCCAAGCCAAAGGTGATCTGTCCTCGATGCATCAACCCGAAGGCCGGTTTGTCCGACCTCATCATCGGAAGTTGGAACGGTCTCGGAGCAAGCGGCACTTCGTTTTGGTTCACTTGACCTCGCGGCGAAACTAACACTAGTATACTGGTATCGACGATACGAGCCTCTTTCTTCCAGATTCACAGTATATCACAGTACGTCTTCCAACCGTGAAGCAGCCCTTTGTGTGGTCTGATCAATAGGTCACTGTTGCCACATTTGCTTTGATGTGTGGAATGTTTGTGGAATGTGGACTAAGTGCCACAACTTCCACACCTTCAAAGGATAAAATGAGCGTTGCTTTATATTCTTCTTTGTAAATCTGCCCATCATCGCACTCATACCATTAACTATCATTTCTTACACCTCACCTCGTTCTAATTCTCACCATGCCGTCAACAAATGATTTAACACCCGTATATGTCCATCCCCCTGTCAAAACTCAAAGACCACTCCGAGAGCGCTGCTCCGTCCAACTCACAGTTCAAACTACATTAAAACGTTTCTCCCATGGCCCTGTAACGTGTAACATGCCCGCCACCAAAGTGGCACCACGCACCGCGCATCCCGAGTGGCATAATTTTGTCCACTACGACGCACCTTTGGAATGTTTTTCTAGGAGTTACCACCTGGAAAAAATACTGGAGGGCCTATACGTCGCATTCGCCGACGCACATGAAGTCGATACGCTTTGTGCGGAAGCTGGGGTGCCGTTCAGCCACGTCCTGCGAATAGAGCCTGTCGAAGATATTGCAGCATCAGGCTCTAGGAGCGAGGAAACGATGGAAGGTTATTTTAGGACACAGAAGCTGACGCTCAAGTGCCCGGGGCAGGGGAGAAGCGCGGGTTACACAGCGCTCAACGCCTCTCAGCTTTGTGCAGCACGGGACTACCTTTCCCTGGTCATGCCGTATTCGAGCCGCATCATTCCAAAGCCTCACCCTCCGCGCTTCAACGTCCAGTTACTTGTTGTCGCACCAGCAGATCGTGCAGTTGATGTGATGTCGGTGGTGGTGTGCTATCTCGCATTCTCTTCTGGATATCATGCGGAGACCGTGATGCAGTGTATCGGAGAGGAGGAGTATGATGAAGTATGGAAGGGGGTCATTTCGCCAGAGGGTCTGGATTTTGTGGAACGTATTGCGAGGGTTATATAGGGCTAACTACCTGATTGCGCAGGGAGGGCTATGGCTAGCAGGACGTGGTATTGCTTTGCGTATTATTGCACACACCCGTAGGATATTTCTGTAAGATATTGTCAAAGGGGCTCAAGGAACTCACACACATTGATATAATGGACTCAAACCAGATCGCAAATCAATCTCCCTCAATGACGTCCCCGATATTGCGCTTGTGGACGGGTACCATTAATGGATGCGAAATTTAGAGTGAGTCAGCTCACGAGAGATAGATTCTGATGCGACACGTATAAACACGACCCTATGACACCAAGCGATCAGGAATCCATCCGGACGCTGCCAACGGGGTCGCAAGTCAATTCCTAAGGTCCGGATTTGACGAGGATGATATCTGAGAGTTCATCATCTTGCACAACAACATCGAGTGGTTCGTTCAATGGCACGACGTGCAAGTGGAACTGCGATACAGCTGGGCTTCTTGTGAGAAATCATGAAAAGACGAGTTGAAACGTCCAGGCGGCTGGCACGTTCACCAGCCGGTAAAGCTTGTACTGATCGACTTCTTGGAATATAAATATATTGACCGCCTATTTTAGCTTTATCTTCATCGTCATAATTAAAATGCCATGACAGTTTACATATACAGAGTGGCTAAAGCAACACAGACCAAGTCAGTTCAAGGATACTCACAACACATGCCAATCGATACGATGGAAGAAGACTTACTCATCCATCAGCCATTCACCTAACCGCTGCCAAATTACGGTGATCTTCTCGCAGAATTCATCGTTCGTGTAGAGCCAAGGTGATCTGCGTGATAACCAGCAGGGGAGCACCAGATAGTCGCATAGGAATAAGAAACTTCAGTATACATTAGCTTCAAATGAGTGGGAATAGTAGACCTACCCCTTAGGTACAAGCAAGTCCGACGGAAACTGCAGGTCCAGGACGAGAGGTTTGGGGACCACACAGTCGGGCGACTTCCTGTGGGCCTCTATCTGAAGTGAAACGTCTGGATGCAATGGCAAGCTATGCTCTGAAAGTCGGTACTCAACCTGCCACACCCCTTCCTGTCCCAAAAAAAAGCGCAGCACCCATATACGTCCTGCAGGGAATAGTGCATTCCTATCAATGCAAAGAAGAGAAATGACATGGACTACATACTCCCAGCAACGAATTCTGCGCTCAATTCCTGCGCAGTGCGAAGACGTTTCTGGAACATCCTGAAGCGGAAAGAAGCAATGAAGCAGTTATCCCCCAGTGCTTTCACCTCGATGTCATCTGGCGGACATCCCAAAAAGCGTCTTAAAGATTCTTCCTTGGCTGATATTGCATGGTGAATTAATCATCGCTCCTCGGGTCATTTATGACGATGTACTCACGACTCATTGAGCTGCTCAAATTCAGCTGCGTGAACAACACATGGTCGTTAACTGCCATGCATGCAAGACGCAATTCGGAAGAGCAAGCAGGCGAGAATTTGGAAATGAATTTAATAAACGCCCAAAGGGCTTCTCGCCGGTTGTTGACAATCGCCCAATACAGCGCCGTGTGATCTTCGATATTGGGTCGTTGCAGGAGCTTGGAGAACTCTGCTGCTGAGAGATTAGCAGCGCAGGAGTTGACAATTGACCCAGCAGAGGAAGGGTCGAAATTAGGAGAGGAGACAATTTCACGGATGCGAGACAGAACTGTGGCACGACGTTTTTGCCTGGATTGTAGAGAAAAAATACTGATCGTTTGGACAGGACGGAATCTGCTGGCGCGGATGCGGAGGTTGCATCATACGAGGGAGGTGGGTTGGAAACAGTGGATGCGCTGTCATCGAAGGCTTCAAACTTGGTGGCCATGGATATCGTAGAAGAGCAAATAGGAGACGAAAGGAGCAATTTGAATAGGAGCCAGCCCGTGGAAACAAGCAACAACAACGCAGTTTGATATGCATTGTCAACAGGGACCTCCACGTGCGCAGACTGCCTATACATTCTGCGGTAGTACGACGCTGCCGTTGAACACATTTTAGAACCAAACGCTACCAGATAACGGTGTAGTGAAGCAAAGCGTGGCATTGCTACTGCAACAGATATGGTTCATGGGCGTTCAAATTTTGCCAACTAATGCGTGTTTTAGTACATCGGGATAGTAGTACCTCGTTGGCGTCGTCGCGTCATAACCGTGGCGAGGGAGACATTCTAGATGCCTTCACAAAACTGTCATTTGACCGTATCAAGTCACAAGAGGAGATATCATACCTAGCTCGGCGATACGTCACTTGACAATATTAATGGGTGGATGCTAGTAGCATCCACCCATTGGACTCGGTGTTAGAACATTACTGGTAGTACCAGTCTTTTCGTCGAAACTGAATTGTAAGTTTGGGCAGAGATTCGGAACCCGAGTCTGTCACTTTTTTGACGCACGTTCCCAGGATGCGCCGGATCCAATTGGCAGAATAACTTGAAGCAGTGTGATATTCGCGGTCTTGTGATCTCTGGTTCGTTTGTCCGGTGTTACTACTGAATCTTTCAATTTCTTGTCCAAGTCAAGATGCATAACGTGGTCATACCACATCCATCTTATCTATTATTTAAATTCTGCAGATTCGGACTCTAGAACCTTGGATGATTGCGTTATCGCGCGAGCGCTACGACTGAAGTGAGATATCATGATTACTTCATTCCTGTGTTGACATTTACCTGTGCTCTTGTTACTTTTATAGGTCTAAGTTCTTGGACGCCACAGCAGTTGCGCGTCTTTCATACCTTGCCCTCTGCCACGATGTTGCACGCAAGCCTGAAATACGTAGACATCATACGCCAGCGCACTTCCAAGTGGGCAAATTGGAGCCCCGAAAAAGATGACATTCGGGTCAGTTCAACGCCATTCTGTGTGAGAAATCATCTTACCGACGATCTGTATGATCTAGGTTGGATCGTACGGTCGATTCAATGCCGAGACAGGCAGATTGGATGTTCTAGGAAACGTGTACGATCCTGAGTTTCAGAAGTTGATCGATGCTACCGATGGGAAGTTGAAGCTCTCCGATTATCCGCCGGTACTCGACGATGAGGAGAAAGACTTTGCTGTTGGGACTATGGGCGTCAGGCCCAAGGATTTCAGTCCTGGGCCAAACGAGTGAGCTTTTGACACAGTCAACCCTTGGAGAACTTCCCTGATTTCCGCTACCGTAGCGTCGAGCACCTTGACAAAGCAAAATATAAACAAGACTGGCAGTTTCTGCCAGACAAACGGGGCGCGATCCTCGTGATGCACAAGCCCCGTCAAGAGCACTTCCCTAAAGGACGAGTGTTTGAAGCGCTCTACAAGGTCCCGGAGCTCAAGGACTTGTGCATCGTCCCAACAGTGTACAAATGTCGTGCTTATGCTGTGTACTTGTCTAACAAGAGTACGTCTATTCCTATCGTCAGATGTACGTGTCTGATTCAAGTGTGAATGATAAGCCGGCGAGAAGGTTTCACTGGCGCTCCTCCCGAAATCTGGCGAAGAGAACGAGACAGGGCTCAACTGGTGGACTAACACACAGGAAGAACACCTTCAACTTAAAACGGATGAAGACTACGTATTCTCGCCACTTTTTACTTGCAAGCGCAAGATCCCCTTGATTCGTCCCCTAATGCGCGATTCACCTACTCCAGACCCTGAGGATGCAGGCTTGTAGGTCTCTTCGTCTTATCTTTCAATTGCATTGCTGATCGAACAAAAGCTGGATGGATTCTTACCCAACTTGGGAGCCACTCGATGAGGATGGCGAGATTGATCCGGTGTATGATGATGATGTGTGTACTTTGAAAGTTTCTCGCAACAGACATTGGAGACTGACGCTGTACCAAGTACGATGACCCAAATGTCTACAACCCGCGAAGAGACGCTCCATATGTGCCATACAGTCCGAGTCCTGAGCCGGAGGAGGAGGAGGATGACTGATGACTGGTCAGGTTGTTTTTTTCTCGCTGTTATATCAGGTCGACGCTGTTGTATGAAATGTACAATAACTTGTTAATGGCTGTTCGAGTACGTATGTAATAGAAATGTGATGTGATACCTTTGTTTGCGTTGTAATCTTATGCGCACGCTAGCACCGCCTGCCCAGGCTGTCCATGTCAGGTCCTGAGGTTCAAATTTAAATCCCATCATTTCTTCATTTCTTCATATGATAAGTCTATATCTGACTGTCGCCTCATAGCGGTTCTCGTAGTCGGCGCTCTTTCTTTAGTACTCAACTACTCGCTGCAACATATTAATGGGAAACGCAGGCCGCAAATTCATTGATCTCATCAGACAGTCCACAGCGAAGTGGGCCAACTGGGACCCACCTATACCCGTACAAGTACGCGACTCGTCTCTCGTGGGTCCTGTCGCTGCGATTTATGACTTCGCCCACAGGTCGGCGCATATGGTAGGCTGAATACTGAGACGGGAGAATTAGACATCGAAGGCAACATCTATGATCCGGAGTTCCAGGAGTTGCTGGATAAGGTGGACGGGAAACTAAAGCTAGCAGATTTCCCTGCTGAGACCGGTGCTGTGGAGGACGACTTCATAGTATGCACGATGGGTGTGCGGCGGAACGACCTCAGGGTTGACGGAGAAATGTGTGTGTTCTGCGTACGGTCTGTGCAGACGAGGACATGAGCTGATCGATGGTTTGATAGGAATGTCGCTGGTCTCGCCCAAGCATCTATCAAAGGAGAGTGGCAGTTCCAGCGCGGCAAGCGCGGGGCCCTCTTGATCATGCATCATCCGAGACAGGAATATGTTCCGCGCGGCAGGATTTTAGAGACGCTCTACAAGGTCCCAGAGCTCAAGGACATGCACATCGTCAATACCATCTTTAAATGTCCCGCCTACACCATCTACCTTTCTGACAAAAGTATGTTTCCATACTCTGTTCTCGTACTCCTGCTCATTATAGTGGTCAGGTGGAGAGAAGATTTCCTTGGCGCTTACTCCCAGCGAGAATGGAACTGAGCCCGAACAGTGGTGGTCGGACACGAATGCAAGTCTGCTGCGGAAGGGGCAGCACAAGGATTATATGTTCACGCCACTGTACGGGCTCAAGCGCAAGTTACCATTGATACGGCGTCTCATGCGAGAGTCTCCTGTACCTGACCCCAAGGGGGATGACTTGTCAGTATCATCAGTTTCGTTTCTCCCTATGCGCTCCATCTGACATGTTGTTCTCGGTAGTTGGGTGGACGTGCATGCGCCATGGGACCCCCTGGATGAAGACGGCGATGAGGACTATTCACTTGAGGTATATCGTGGCTTTTTGATCTTGTTCGTCTGGCAGATTGATGAAACCGATACAGGACGAAGACGACGGATGGACGGTAAACACAGAGGGACAGGGGAACGTTTTGGAAACCGACAACCCATGACCCATTCCTGCATGCTCGTGATGAATTTTCTAGTAGTCATTCCCCATTATGATTTCATCTCCCCAATTATGTTGTAGCATCGTCGCAATGTTTTGTATTAGCATGATTCCCTTAATCCCATTTTTATCTAGGCACGTGTTGATATGCTGTATGGAGTAGGAGTCCAGTGAGATCACTTTCCGTAGCCTTTGTCTTTCCTTTTTCCATCTCCTTCACGTCTAGGTAATTATCCTCTTCCCGCGAAGATGCACTCACTATATGACTGGTGGAATCGTACTTTCAGGGGCAGCATGGCCAAGCCCGGCTACACCACAGATGCACACCCAAGAATCTTAGAGGGCAATGATCTCAAGGCGCTTGCGAAATATATGAAGTCGGATAGCTGTCGGAATGTTTTCCTTATGGTGAGTTCCCTTATCGCTTCAAGTTGTGAATCATCTTGACGCGGCGAAACAAGCTTGGGGCTGGTGAGGCTACTAGTAGTGCCATATTACAGTCTTCTCATGTGTGTTATCAGGTGTGAGTACATCTGCCGGTATACCAGACTTCAGATCGCCCGGTACAGGTAAGTCACTCCTGTACGTCTGGTGCTGAAATGCAGATCAAAGCGCATGTTCTATTAGGATTATACGTAAGTGTTCTTTATGCAGTGCGGCACCGCAAGTGAGAATCATTAACATGGCACAGGCCAACCTCGCCCGGCTGAAACTGCCATTCCCTGAGGCAGTATTCGAGATAGGGTTCTTTAAGAAAAACCCCATACCCTGTGCGTTCTGTCCGTACTTAGTCCAAAGAAAGACATTGACCCGCGTTTATTAGTCTATACACTAGCCAAGGAACTTTACCCAGGGCGCTTCCGACCCACGCCCACGCACAGCTTCATAACACTCCTCCACTCGCATTCCTTATTGCACACATGTTTCACTCAGAACATAGACACACTTGAGCGGCGCGCAGGAGTGCCGGCGCAAAAGATCGTCGAGGCACATGGAAGCTTCGCCACACAGCGGTGCATTGAGTGCAAAACGCCCTTTGATGCAGAGAAGATAAAGAAGGCGGTGTTGAGTGATGAGATAGAGATCCCGAGGTGCGAACAGAAGAGGTGCCGGGGCCTGGTGAAACCAGATATTGTCTTTTTCGGTGAAGGGGTATGTTTAAGCTTCTCGATATCATACGGCGTGACTGATGGTTCGAGCAGCTTCCCGATCAGTTCCACCAGTCTATCCGCAATTTGCGAGATGCGGATTTATTGATTGTGTTGGGAACATCGCTGACTGTGCATCCATTTGCCTCTCTTGTGGACCGTGTGCCGAAGGACTGCCCTCGGGTGCTGATTAATCTCGACGAGGTGGGCCACTTTAACAAGCCAAACGATATGTTGTTTCTAGGGAAATGTGATGATGTTGTGCGTGAGCTATGCAAAGAGCTTGGATGGGAGGAGGAGCTTGGTGCCGCTTGGGAAAAGACGAAGTACAGCTTGGAGGCTGGCGAAGAAGAGCCGGAACCGGAACCGGAAGAAACGGTAGAGGATGAGGTGGAGAAGATTACAAAGGATTTAGAGCAGACGCTCAATGTCAGTGACAAGAAGGATGAAGAAGGGCCGTCGGCTAAGAGCAAGGCGAGTGATTTAGTAGAACTGGGATCAGATGAAGAGGGCAAGACGAGCCCTGCAGAGTCCCCGACGGAGGGAAAGCTGTAGTGCTTCGAATTGATAGAGATCAGAATACTCGCTGTATAGTTTAAGTTGTACCTCCTTGTGGATCCATGTTTCCGATGCTAAAATGCAGTACATGTTGTAGGCGAAACTACTAGGGGTCAATTATATTGTTCCGGGCCCCGGCAAAATGGTCAGAATAACCGATACTGCCGCGTGGCAGAGGTCTGAATGAAAATATCCATCTGCGAGCATCGGATCATGATGTTGATCGGGATGGGTCATCTTCCCCTTATGATGGGATCTTTCATCTTTCTTTTGCCTGCACCTAAATGAGCAATATGCTATTTGACAAGGTAGCGCACCGACTTTGTCTGAGAGGTACAAGGAGAAGGTGACACCTTCGCGATGATATGCGTCGACTGAAAGTGCGGAATTCTCGCAAGCTTTCCAAGCACGTCGTATGTGTCTCATTACGAGGGTTATGCATGAGCAAGTACAAGACAGCGTCAGTATTGCTTGCATGACCCGCCATGGCACGAGTCCCTTAACGTTTCGAAATTCAACCAACCGTCTTTCTTCTAAATGGCCTAGAGACTAGACCAGCACGTCATGAATTCAGACTTGTGTTCGGAATATGCTCACCGCTGATACCCTGTGACATCAACTAGATGCTGTTTAAAATCATCTATTGAAGTAGATGGCTATGAGACCGCCAGTGCGTGGCTGTGTCGATCTTTCCGTGACCCAATTTGCTCCACCTCGACATGTACTCGGATCTGGAGAATACGCCACTATGTGATTCGGATGGCATGGCCGTAACCGTACCAAGATCGCCTAGATGATCGTGTATACTTGGCTCGGTGTTTGAGGTGATCGGCATCCGAGCAGTGATTGCGTCGGAGTTATGACCTTTAAGAAGTAAAGCTTGTAGATGCGGGCTTGATGGAAGCTGATACTTATTACCGTATTGCGTTTTAGAAAGAAGTCGGCGCGTTTTCCAGAAATTGTGAAGTGTGCAAGAGCAAGCCTCTAGCAGATCGTCGTTCGTGGTGAGGATGGTGGAAAAGCCGCTGAGCTTGAACTTAAGACTATCGAAGCTATCTGCTTAATCCTGATCACCCATTTTAACAGGCGTCTTCCTCCTCCATTACAGATCACTGGCAGTGAACAGCTGTATCAAACAACTGGAATCACAGCTTGCGCGCCAAGCTTGATTTCTGTTTCATTAATAATATTATCACTCCTGGACCCACAATTCCAATTCCCCACATACTCAGCGCCATGGAGGCTGTCGTCCCTCATGAAATCACGGCAGAACTCACACAAATCCTTGCCAATCTCGTGCTTGGTGATAACAAGATACGCTCAAAGTGCGCGATCTTTTCAATGTGTACGACTGATGCTGAGAGACCTGTAGTGCAGAACAGGCGGTTAATGATCGACTGGCTCAGACACCAGACTTATACCTGCTCGCATTGGCTCAGTTCTCTATTGGAGCAGATACCGAAGTGGCAAGTCGATATCTATTATGTTTCAATACCGCTGCCCTCACTCAATGAAGTGCAGATGCGATCGTTCTCCCTTGTCTTATTGCGCAGACTTCTGTTTCGTGCTGCACCGGGTCAGCATACCAGAGAAGGGCGTCTAACGCTTTACGACCAGCTCCCAGCTCACGCGTTGACGACCCTCGAGCGTCTGTTACTTCACTCTCTGTCCCATGAACCTTTAGATGCCGTTCGCAGGAAAGCAGTCGATACCGTTTGCGATGTCGCAACCAATTCCATGTCTCGAGGGCGTCCATGGCACGCCCTGCAGGCACAAACATTCACCATGACGCAGACAGGTGAAGCTGGCTTCCGGGAGTGCGCTTATAGATTGTTTGCCGGCTGTCCCAATCTCGTAATGGATCTCCAGACAGATGCCGTTCTGACGGTCTTCCGAAAAGGTCTTCAAGACCAGCAGAGTGTCGAGGTGCGTTGTCCTATAGGTGAATTGATTGGCATTGATGGATATGTTGTTCAGGTTCGGCTTGCTGCTCTCCGAGCCTCTGTATCCTACCTTACTGCATCTGATCAACGGCAATTGTCACAATCGCTCTCACTGCTCTATCCAATGCTAGACACATTACCTTCCCTCCCAAATATTCACCTTAAATCATTCCTCAGCTCGCTAACGCCATTATGCTCGTCTCATCCCAATCTCTTCGCGCCTCATATGAATGCACTGCTGTCTTTCTTGCGCGGCTTGATAATGCCAAGCGTCGACTCGGGCCCGACACCCACAGTCGCTAAGCCATTCCCTGGTACATCATCAAGCTTCACGTTCCCTCCTGGCGGGTCTGATAGTCGGACCGCTGACGGCAGTGACGAAGCCACAGAGGACGAGGATAAAGAGTCAGTCAGGAAAGCTGCATTAGAATTTATGGTAAGCCTTACAGAGGCTAAGCCTACATTGGCGAAGCGTTCGGAAGGATGGACGGCGGCTATGGTAAGAGCGTCTCTGGAGGGCATGGGGGAGTTACCAGAAGACACGTTGGATTCCTGGCTCGAGGCTGATGTAAGATACTTGTTGTGCATTGCTCCAAGTGTTATACTAACTCACTCATCTTTAGCCCTCAGATGACGCACAGGATGAGAATTACCCTCATGTATACGAGCAATCAATCGATAGAGTGGCTTGTGCTCTCGGAGGTAAAGCAGTGCTTCCTCCGGCATTCCAATACATTCCGTCAATGCTTGCCGATTACGACTGGAGACTGAGGCATGCCGGCCTGATGGCGATCGCAGCTATAGCCGAAGGCACGAGCAAGGTTTATATGACATGTTGGTTTATGGCATAGTCTAGGCCCACTAATTCGTCTATTAGGTGATGCAAATGGAGCTTGGGAAGGTCGTCGAGTGCGTTCTCCAGTTTGTTGTCCCGTTCACTCCATTGATTGTGTTCCCAGCCTCGTTACCCCGATGTTCAAGGACGCACACCCACGTGTGCGGTATGCTGCATGTCACTGCGTGTACGTTGTTTCTATCGTTGCCTGATATCCCGCTCAATAATTGATACAGTGGTCAATTATGTACTGATTTGGAGGTAAGTTTGGTAAGCCTGCTACCGAGACCACTCATAGACGCTTGTGTTCCAAGGAAATTATTCAAGATCGCTACCACGAGCAATTATTCGCCGCATTGATACCAGCCCTGGCGGCACCAGAACCTCGGTGATTGTCACTTGTCTGTCACTTGTCATCCGACTAATCCTCGGTTTTAGTGTACACTCGCATGCCGCTGCTGCCCTGATCAACTTTTGTGAAGGTGTCGAACGCGACACCCTCGTTCCTTATTTGGACCCGATCGTTGAGCGTCTGCTCAAGATGCTCAATCCAGGGGCTGAGGATGGTAAAGTAGTTAAAGGTTACGTTCAAGAACAAGCTATTACAACTCTCGCTATGGTCGCTGATGCCAGCGAGACAACGTTTGCCAAGGTATTATTGTGCAGTCTCGTGTGTTTCTTATTGATCTGACTGCACATATAATAGCACTATACTTCGATAATGCCTCTCCTTTTGAATGTTCTCCGTAACGCCAACAGTTCTGACCATTACAAGCTGCGCGCAAAAGCCATGGAATGTGCTGGTTTAATAGGTAAGAGATGATCATTGACGCTAGTTTTCTTAACTGATCCCTGTCAGCAATGGCCGTTGGACGTAATGTTTTCCGCACTGATGCAAATACGCTCATCGAGCTTTTAATCAAAATTCAAAGTTCGTCCTCGACTGTTCCTAGATCAAATCTCGATAAACGCTCATCGTACATCATAGATTCTCCTGTCGACCCCTCAGACACCATGCTGCCCAACTTTTTGATTGCTACCTGGGCTAAAATTTGCCAAGCTCTTGGCACCGAATTCGAGCCGTTCCTTCCTGTGGTCATGCCCCCACTACTGAACGCGGCCAGCGCAAAAGCTGATGTTTCGATCTACGGTAAGTTCAATTATTTGGGTCACGATACGTGCTTACCTTGCCACAGATGACGAAGAAGATGTCGGCGAGGCACGAGAAGGCTGGGAGACTATCTCGATGGACGGTCAGATCGTTGGTATCCGCACCTCGACCATCGACGAGAAATGCCAAGCGTTCGACACTCTCGTTGTATATTGCGCGACCCTCGGAGGCCGGTTCGCACCATACCTCACTCAAAGCCTGGAGCTCTCCCTCCCCGCTCTAAAATTCTACTTCCACGACGGCGTTCGCGAAGCTGCGAGTAGGTGAGTGCTCCCCAGCGTCGTTACTGTTGCTGCTAATGACCACACGCACAGACTCATTCCTTTACTTTTCACTTGCGGAAAGCAGAGCGGAACATTGACATCGCAGATGGTCGCCGCGTCCTTCCTCCAGCTCGTACAGAGTATCAGAGCCGAAACAGACCCTTCGTTTCTTTCCTCGTTGTATAGAGCCCTCGCCGACGGGCTCCGCGTCGTTGGCATTCCAGCGCTCACGCCAGATCTGCAAGCTGCCCTCATAGAAGCCACAAAGCACCAGCTTCAGACGTTCGCAGATAAACGCAAGCGGCGTGCGGAGTCCCCAGAGGACGACCGCGAGGAGCTTGCGCTATTAGAAGAGGTGGAAGAGTTTGCTCTAGAGGACATGGAGAAGCTGCTCAAGATGTTGGATGGTCAGCATCCACTTCTTGTGGCGATTTCGAGTGTGAGAGATTTAGGGTTTAACCAGTGGGACAGTGAAGATGAGCGGGATAGCGATGGTTAGCGCACGGGATGCGTAATAAGTACTCATACTATGCAGTGGCTCCTAACAAGTTCTGTCTTCTTGTATTAATGAGGTGATCATGCTCTATAATTCCGCCTTGTAATAAGTATCTGCCTGGCATGATCATACATAGTATTGCAGCACTACAGGTTATATGTACAAGAGCTTTTGTGCACCCCGATGATCCTCGGACGTATCAGCGTATACAAAGAGTCCCACGAAGGGAAGGGTTGCCAATATCCGCAACCGCTATAGCAAGTTAAAATCAAGATCAAGCAAACGCTGTGCAGAATGTAGCACAGGCGAAAAGGCGCATGCAGATCAATCTCGCGGACAGCCAGGGTAATGATGAATAATTGATGGTATGCTAGATAGGATGATAACATGCTAGAGAATAACCAGGCATTCCAGATATATATGCGAGCTGCACCCTCGTTAATACAGATTAACCAATGGGGTATGGAGGCGCATACGGATAGATAAGAACAAGAAACCAGGAAAGGAAGACGTCACAGAATGCCCGAGTCTTTGAGAGCGTTCTGTAGTATCGTCTCCTTGACCGCGGCAAATACGAGCCGGATATTCGTCGTATCGGTAGCTTGTGTCAAGCTATGACGCAGTCAGTGGTGAACGAGGCACAATAAATCACACATACTGAGGGTAAACACTCAAACGCGCCCGGTTGGCTTGCATGAACTTCCATAGAATATATTTTGCCGCTTTGTTGATGTCTGCGCCGCCTGTATATTCCGGGAAGTACTTCTCAATCGGTACCTGTAAAGCGTCAACGGATCTGCAGGCATTCACAACAATGAATACATGCCTTCGGTAGCTTGTTCTTGAAGACGTCTATCTTGTTCAAAAATAATATGATAGAAGTCCGCAGAAACCAGCGGGAGTTGATGACAGACTCGAATAGGATTAATGACTCGGCCATGCGATTCTATTGGCAAAATTAGTGACATCCAATGGTCACATGAACATGACCCACCTGGTTCTTCTCTTCTAATAGTACTTGGTCGTACTCGGACAATGCTGTGCAGAAAATGATGCTGGTGACGGATTCGAAACAATGTATCCATTTCTTGCGTTCCGAGCGCTGGCCGCCGACGTCGAACATGTGAATCCTACGAGAACATGATCAAAAACAGAAATTTGATACACCGGTGCACTCACGAAAGCTGTCCCATGTTGAACCGCGTTTCAGTGATGCCGGTCGTCTTCGCTCGAGCTCGCAGTACATCATTTTCTGTCGGTGTGTAGTCGGGAGTGCCTATACGGAGCACTTCCGTAAAGAAACTGCGAATAGACACCGTGAGCATTTTTGATCCGAGCGAAGGTGATTACTCACTAGCTAGCTGAGTCCATAAGATAGAACGCACTCGAACAGTCCATGACCTTGGGAATAATGGGATCTTGCCATAGTTCGTGGATTGCTTGTGCAATGTCAGCCGAGAAGACGAAATTGGGAGTGCTTTCAACCCTGTATTCGACGATGCGTTCGGCATATGTCTGTGGAAAGCGATAGGTTGATAAACGAGTGTCAACGAGTGAGAACGTACCCGGTTGGCAGGCGTTACACATTCTACATTCATATTGCGCATCTGGAGGACAATGGCTTGCGCCGAGTCGAGGGTATTGCGATATATTGTTGGGCGGAACGTCATGAGTTCGTTCTTGGTGAAGCCATTCTGATGGATGATTTTCATTTGTTTGACTATTGTCGACTTTCCGGATTCGCCGGACCCTGGGGTTGGATATGAGCAGTATGAACAAAGAGAGGGGGTTAAACGGATAAGGGCGATTAAACAAAATTGGCCGAGTAGATTGGCAACCTCGGAGGTGTACATTTCAATCATAAAGAATAAAATGAAATAGACATAGGGAAAGGTAGAAAGGAAGATACGCACCGAGAAGAAGTATCTTACACTCCTTCCTAAACTTCCTAGAGTCCTCTTCTATCTGACGGTCGATAGCATCTGACCTAGCCTTCTCTTCTCTGTCCTGTGCTGATACGCAGTTTCCCATGACGAAGGAGGTGAGCGTGCTAAGAGAAAAACAGTCGGTGAGAGGGAGATGATCTGGCCAGCGTGTACAGCAGACTGTTGAGATTTGATTGTGATGATATTGGAGAACAAGTCTGCCAGAATGAAGGGGGTCGTTTCCTGAATGTGACACTAGTCAATTCGATTACTTTCAAGGAGGACAAGTCAAGGATAAGTTGAGAACTTGGAAGGACCTTGGCTACCCGGGCGGCTTTGTTTGTAGTGACTGTGACGTCACGTGTGACATGTGACATACACCTGTTCTCTCAGTTGATTTCTCCCATTTTACTTTGACTTGATAGTCGAACTTAGTTACTACTAGTACTGCTAGTACTGCTCTGGTTTCATGATCGTGATCATCCGGCAACGCGGCTGTACTGGGCGACATATCTATGTCGCTGGATGGACGACACTTGACCAGCGCTTTTAAAACTCTGTTCCTGTTCTCAGCATCCCCTTGTTCCAAATCAGACTCGTGGCTGAGCACTGCCCAAGTCTGTCTAAGCGCACCGACCTCTACGTAACAGCCATTTATTAATTTGGTTATGCCAGGGCCCAAGGATCAGTCTGGATCAATTGCGTTGAAAGGTTACGCCGACTGATTCATGTTATGACTATCAATTGGCACCCTTCGGGCCCTCTCTTTGACACACGACGTGTCGTGCCCGTCAATGTCACCCTTGTCCACCCCTGGGACTTCCCCACCGTCGGCTCCAGCCGGACTATCTGAAACCCCATTCCATTCATGTACGGACTTCCCTTGATCCCGACGGGACATCATGAACGTTAACGGGTGGAGTGTTGGTGACCTCAAAAATAGCTCAGTCGGCCACCATCAATGACCCGCAACAGTATTATTACTCACTCTACTTATCCATATACAGGCTCATTGCCCAGCTTCCGCCGATTTCTTTTACACATGTATGTCGTTGGCATAACCTGGCAGATCCTGACAGACATACGTGGCTATATTAATCTATCCCGCCTTCGGACTATTAGGATGGGTAAGTCGTGTCTTCGACCCGACAAGGTCCTTTGGATATATATAACAAAGTCCAAAAATTAGGCTCGTCCCGGTCTCCAAGGCCCCCAACTGTAAGAATACCTGCGCCTACATAATAGTCCCCGATAGGTCGACATCTTTTCAACCAACGTGTCACAGAACTCGACAAAATATGGTCCCGCAGTCAACCCGCATCCTCACAAGATCAAAGCGCAACCAACAATCGCCACAAAGCCACGTAGCATCTTGATATCAGTCGCAAGTGCTCCAGAAGTTGACGTCGGAGTTTGGCTAGCAGAGGTTGTAGTAGACGAAACACTCGTCGACCCGGCGGATGTCAATGAGGACGTTTGGGTTGACGACGTATGCGAGGTTACAGTACCCGGTGCAGTACTAGTACTGACGGCAGCTGTAGACTGGCCTGCGTGTGACGGTCAACATTATTCAATTACCGTATGACTGTCAAGTACCTGAGGATGTACTTGTATCGGAACTGGCCGACGTGGAACCTGAGTCGCATTAATTGCGCATGAGAAATGTTTTTCACTCCACGCAAAGACTCACCGTTGGTGTCGTCAGTGCACAAGTCGCTGTAATATGCCCAGGCAGTGCCTTGGGTTGTCGCATTGCAGCTCGTGTTGAAGCATGACTGGATGGCTGACTGAAATGGCTGGGAGGCGCAGACACATGTGGCATTTGAGCTGTGTAATTTTTTCTTAGTGACAAACTTGGCTTTGGGTAATTGTTGAAAAGCTCACTATGAATAGCAACCAGCTGCCGTTGCAGCTGTCCCTGCGCAGAGTTGTGCACATTGAGGAAGGGTATAGTTCTGTGCGGCACAGAAACCAAAGGCTAGCAGAAAAACGAAAACGAGTGAACAGTGCATGCTCGGCAGCGAGGTCTAGCACAAAGGGATTTGGGCGCTAATAGAGGGTTGAAGCGGGTCCTGTAATCAAGCGAACCCCGTCGATCTACTAGTGGGACCCTTCGTGTATGTACTACCAGATTCTTATAAATGATCCACACTAGTACCTGACCTAGACCGCAAGGCAATTAGCATTTGGGCGAAATTGTGACGTCCTCAAGCAATACTCATGGCGCAGTGCCATGCGCAAGTGGAACTCGAATCTCCGTGAGCTCTGGATCATACTGATTTGTGGGGAAATCGCCTCTGGAGTCTGTTCATACACCCACCATATTTACTGATCCTGGGCTGAAATTGAGGATGCGAGTCTACTAATAGAGGGTTGAAGCGGTACTGTAACCAATCGGACCTACGTTCCCCTCCGTGTATGTACTCGCGGTGACCGGATTCTTATAAATAATCAACACTACATGACCTCACAGCAAGGTCATTAGTATCCGGAGCGAAGCGATGGCCATGGCGCGGCGCCACGCACAAGTGGAGTGTAAGAGATGAATCAAACTTTGTGGGGAAATCGCTTTAACCTTCATACCGATGCCAGTCAAATTGAGGATGCTGGCAGAAAAAAAGGGAAAACAAATTATGATGAAATTTATTTGAATGGTATCACTTGATTACATCAAGCTTAAGTCCAGAAGAGTATTGCTGTATAATAAATGTGTAATAATCGGACCTGGTCTGACAAACGTTGCTCGAGATTGAAACATCCAAACAAAGCGTCTGCGACCTGGACAGAATATTTCGAAGTGGAGATGCCAGATTAACCAACTGGATCAGAGCACGAGTGCTGCTCCAATAAGGGCACCAGCAATGGCAACAAGCCCACCAAATGCGCTGTTGAGAGCAAGCGAAGGTACAAGACCCGCGGCAGCACCAGATGAGGTGGCTGCTGAAGTTTTGGCAGCCGAAGCAGAGGAGGTGGCGGGAGATGTCGTGCTCGAGATAGAGCTCGAGGTCGCGGTCGCGTTCGTCGTGACTAGTCCAGGCATCAGCTCCAGTACACACTCAAACAAGAATCCACGTACGTGCTGCACACTCAGTTTGTTGAAGCGCTTGGGCCTGGGTGACCTCAGCAGCAGTGCAGTTAGCCTGCAGACACGTCCCGGCAGCAGTCTGGAATGCAGTGGAGGTGCAAACACAAGCAAGGTCGGTGCTAAAATAGAAGACGTGAGATTTAGAATGTGCTATTCGAAACCTAGCCAACTCACAAGCTGGAGCAGCCCGCCGTGGCGGCTGCTTCAGTAGAACATTCAACGATACATGTCGAAACACTTGGGGTTGCAGTGTCAGCGGAAGAGGTTCCAGACGCTGATTGGGCATTGGCAGCCAAAGCTGCAGCTGCAACGACGAAAAGTGACTTGAAAAGCATGATCGGCGTATGTTTGTTGCAATCTGGGGACAGGCAGGTCTCGCATTTAAAGTGTAACCGTGGGAAGGATGTCAGAACAGCTGGCACTTGCTGCCAGCGATAATTCGTCCATTGATCGGTACGCGCGAACTAGACCCAGAGAATATTCTTGGCAGCTCGGAGGGAGGCGTAAGCCAGGCCCCTCAATGGTGGCGGTCAGGGCAGTCACTATCGGGATTTCACTGGTTACGAAAATCATGACATGATACGACGTTGATGTGTTCATGCGGTGTGTGAGGGTGTTGTGAGAGTGCGTAAAAGTTGCCAGCATCGACATGAAACAAACAAACAACAGGGGACTGACAATGTGTAAGCGCCAAACTGCCACACGTGGCGGAGGGGATCACCGCAACGACCGAAGATCCGGTTAGCTCCGACCCATCATGGGGTCTGCCAGGGTCTGCTTCACACTTAATGTCATGCTTTCGGCACAGGGCAGCACTCAGTATTCATGTGGACTCGGAGCTTGTGCTCCACTTTGAGGTGCAATTCTATTTGTCACTGAGTATGATAATTTTACCTCGATCTGTCTCGCCTTTTCATTGATATGTCGACCATGTGCTTGGAGCCCAGACTAAGTTGCAATCGATCCATACGCAGAGACAAATGGTGCATCAAGGAGCTTCAGTATCTTATTAGTACTACTTACCTCCACTAGCCTCCACTATGAATGATCGGGCCAAGGTTCTTGCGGCGCGTGGTTACAGTTATTTTATGTCCATATCGTGTTTCATTTCCGTTCCAATGGTTCATGGATGTGAATGCACGGAAACCATCGAGTGTCGGGTACGGAAAAACATATGTAGTACCGCCTGAGAACATCTGAGAACTAGACAATTGGTTCCGTAGCATCGGAACCCTAGCTGCCAAAATACGATAAATCAGCGCACTAAGCATAATCAGTGTAAAAGAGCATTTGATTCGTAGCTTCGTGGTGAAATCAGCATTTGCACGAAAAATACAACAGCTCCAGCCAGTGGGAAGAATTCCTCAGTGTAACAACATGGTGTACTCACCCGCCCACCGTTCTTCATCAGTCAAATGTGAAGTTGAGCCAGAGGAAATACAAACTAGCGCCCGTGAAGCGGTGGAACAGTGTCCGTTGTTTCGCTCTAACGCGCATGTAGTAAAGATATTGGCTGATCAGCAAAATTTTGTCTGGATATCGGACTCTATAGAGACGGTTGCTCTTGAGATTTGGGTGGTGGAAGGGGTTGTTGTGCTGGTAGTCGACGCGGTCCAGCCTTGAAGTTGCACAGTAGCATTCTCGCAGAACAGAAAAAAAATCATTTGTACATTGACCAATGTTGAATCGGTACTCAGTGCTCGCAGAATAGTCTGTCAAAATCATCCATTGGCATTCGGCTGACATGCGGTATTCTCCGCTAATATGGGGTTTCCAATGAGTATGTTGCTATGAACATCGGTCAGAGACTAAACCAATAATCACGCCGTGAGGATGACTCACCGTCATTTTGTCGATGTGTCTCTTCATCTACTATAATGTGACTTTCTTTCTGACCGTGCAGCTCGGATATAAGGCCTGAGGTATGTCATTTTCGTCAGCTTCTTGATGCCCTGCATGCTATACTGTATTTCCGACAGCAGCAGCAACTGGTTGAAGCCGTAATTTCATAAATCAGGGAGATTTCCCGTGCGTTGAAAACCGAGCCCGTGGAAGAACCTGCGGCTGAGTATACCTCTCCGTCATACGGGCCTAACTTAGTTTCTGCTGCGTTGGAGTGGTCCACCTGTCTGGAGAGGTAATCCCTTGATGGGTGAGAGCAAATTTGTGACAGGTCACAGAGCCCTCCACCCGATTTCGAGTTGGTCAATTTGTGGAGATGACTGGAAGCTGTAAGACACGGACTCGACATTGGCAAAAAATTAACCCGATGCCAACATGCAGCATGAAACCACACAGCACAGGATGATGTGAACGTGCGATTTTGAAAAGCTTGAGTAATTCATACGCCTGTCACACACGTCTGTCCCTAGGCAGAACGTCCGCGTCAAGGTCAAGGCAGAGTCTGGCAGACATACAATTCACTCCCCGACGCTGCTTACATCAACCGCCGTTTACTAGCACCGCGGCGGCGCTCACCGCTTGAACTACTTACCAAAACCCTCAGTAATCGCAAGAAAGAAGTACCATGTATAGCAATTCGATTGAGAAGCTCCGCAGCATGGACATACGCGTTTGGACGTGTGTATTAAAACTACGATGGCTCGCGCAGGATGTCTGCTATCACCGTGACTGAGCCTCAGTCTCGGCGCACAGGCTGACGCCGTCACGCTGCGGTCCTGGTTCGTCCTGGTCAGGAACATCGACCTTTTACCTCCTTTTACTCCAAGTTTTTTTTAGTAAGTTGCCATTAGTCTTCGAGGAATCAATATCCTGCAGAGACCACGTTCTGCGCTACTTACTTACTTCCAGTTCTTAATCAGTCCCACGGAGCTTGCTCGGTCGGATTTGCCACTCATATGAAGCCTTTTAGTTATTCGCAAAAATTTTGCTATCTAATGAGTTCACAAAGGGTAATTGTCCGCGGTCTGGAGTCCGGACCTGGAGCGCTCTGGCTGGACCTGGCTGGATGCTCTTCCTTTGGGCCTTGAGCCTAGAGTCCTGACTCAGTCACTCAACTATGAATCTAATACATTTTAGGTTGGTCTGGTTTCCGAAACTCGCGGTTGGCTGAAAGTACAGGACAAAACTAGATCTCGTTTATGCACCAGACCGGACACGTAAACCAGTCGTCTCTTTCTTCAGATCGATCACATTCCTGATTACCCCACCCAAACATGCTGTGAGCTTTCTCCCGGTTCTTTCCCCGTGTAATTTCCATTTTAATAATAGACGCGCTCTATCATAGAGCCAGTCTGAAATGAAATAGCTTGCAGCAAGCTTAAAAGGCCCCCACATACCATAATACGTGCGGCGTCTCAGCCTCGACCGGTCTGAATCCTTAGGGTCGTTCAAGACCGATTAAGCTATCTTAAAAGAGTCTTCTCGCATAGCACTGGTTGTCCATTTCTCTTTCTCAAACCACGTTCATCCTTCGTAGTGAGGTCCTTTGATTGGTTCTTTGCATTCCTAGGGTTGTCTTTCCTGCTGGCCTCGGGATGCGACCTGCCTCGTATGCTCATTATCCGCCGTCCCGCTTGGGTGACCGACCGAGTGACGGCAACGACAGCCCGCGAACGCCTGGCGCTCACCCACCCAATGACAGTCTACAACCGCGCAGCATCCTGCGCAAACCAAATCCTCTACAAGCTTCTTATCCTTCGGAACCCGCCTTCCAGCAACCTCCTCGACTATCACGTCCTCTTCCCACAACGCCTCGCGTGGATATGTATCCGCCGTATCAACCCCCCAATTCACTTTACTCGGCATACAATGACTCTCCTCATTCACCCGCCACCCCATATAGTCGTGGTCAGGCACCGTGGATGCCTCGTGGATTTGAATCGAGACAACAGCAATATAATCCTTCACATCACGCTAATTACCCCCAAACACCTCGCGATCATGGTGACTTTCAGAAACGTACTTCCCTGCCACCACATGCCTTCCAACAACAGCAAAATGGTGCTCGTGATTGCTTTGCGTCTATGCCAGATATCAGGCGCATACCCAGATCGTCGTCCGCGGATATAGAGAGGGACAGGCAGGCTCGGGCATGCGGGCTTCAACTAGATTATACGTCACATCAGAATGCTCTCCCTCCCTCGTTTCAAAACCTGCCACGAGGCAGCAGGCGCCCTGAAGAAGATCAGCACCATCGCGAGCCGAAGACGCAAGACCGTGGCAAACCTTATGCACCCCGACCAAAGCCGCACGTTCTGTATCCTAGGCTCGATAAACTCGTTCGACGTGAGAAACATCGTGCAATGGACCACGTCTCGTTTGACGAGGATGTATTGGAATTGTATAGAGAAGAAGGAGATTTACGAGAAAAGCTCCGTGAAAAGCGGAAAGGCAAAGTTGAGAAGAGAGACCCAAAATTTCGTCTGTTCTTTTTTACGTGCTGTTTCTGCGTAACACTAACAATACGACAGATGTTATAGGGGCACCGTTGCGCGATATATTGATTCATGCATCATCCACGATCACTATCGGCGAACACCAGCACGATGTGCCGACCCTTGTTGTTGCTTGTGTAGAGGAGCTGACAAGAACAGGTACCTTATTTCCTTACTTGACTTGATTCGTCGTTTACCCCCATCAGGTATTTACCAACAGGGACTATTCCGCACGTTGCCTAGCCGCGATCGGCACATACAGTTGATTGACATCTACGACTCCAGCGCCGATTATGGGGAAAAATTCAGCATGCACGGGCAGACTATGCCGGACATTTGCGCCGTCTTATCCACATTCATCTCCTGCCTCCCGCATCCTCTCCTTGATCCTAAACTTTACGGCGGATTTTGGCATTGGTGCGTCAAGCCCAGCGTGAAGCGCGAAGAGGTAAGGCGAAGCCAGCAGGACGCAGAAGAAGAGGAGAAACGCACCAGAGGCGAGCTGCCACTCTTGCTTCCCATGTCAGCCAAACAGCATCAGAGACAAGCTCAGGACGACCTTCACATTGGTCACGACGGTGACATCGAACGCCATCAGATCATGGTCGCACAGATAATCCTCCGCTTCCTGCCTGTAGGCCAACTCTCCCTACTGATTTATCTCTGCGGATTTTTTACCCAACTTCCCCTTTGTCCGGAGAACGGCATACAATTCGAGGATATTGCGCGGATCTTTGGGCACAAGATTTTTGGCGCGACGGCGAAGGTATCATCACAGAAGATGATGGTTTGGTTGTTATCAAGGTGGCACAATATCTCAGAAGGTCTCCTCACTGATGCGTGCGGGATGTCGCGGCCGTCTACCCCTACACCCAAAGAAGAGGAGCTGCCCAATGGTGAAGACAACGGTGATAACCCACTGCTGAAGACCCCTAGTTCGCGTCGCAGTCGTTCGTCGGACAGTGATCGTTCCTCGTACTCGTCTTCTCCCCACGATCGAGCGGAATCCAGTACCACTCGGCACCGTAAGAAACGGAGCATAGAATCTACGCCAGAGTCAGGAGAGGAGGCACCACCAAGATCTCGCCGACCTTCAAGGCGAAATCAACCAGGTTTGTGATCTTCCAATCGCATCCTTACTCCAATAAACATGTATAGGTCGCCGGAATAGTGCATTCAGTTCGCATCGAAGGAAGGTTTCTGTGGGAGACCTTCCAGACGTCTTCTCAAAGGGTGAGTGTTTGGTGGATGTGCACGGAATGTTATCTTATTTATTCCCAGCGTTTGCGAACGCACGGGTCAGCCCTTCATCATCGGATTCGAAGTTTCCTGAACGCACTTTGGGGGATCCACCAGAAACCATACTTCTCGATGCTCAAGTACGCCTCGCGCGCCTGGAAAGCGATCTCCGGCGCAACAATATGGTCGTTGTCGATGCCATTAAGGAAACGTTCAAGGCCACTGACGAAGCGCGCTTACTTTCTGAGAAGGTTGAGCAGCTGGAAAGGACATTCAGGGAGAGGAAGCCGCACAATCCAAGTACACCTGCCAGTGTAAGGGAACCGCTGCAGGTTAGCATTTTGGAGGCAAAGTGAACGCGTACACTAGAATTCGCAGAATGTTACAGGGGGGTAATATAATGGTACACAATTCTAAGGGTCCTACTAGCTATATAGTTCCGGCTGTAATGTTGCGGGTGAAATTGCACATGTTTGATGTTAAAAAAATTCTGTGTACGAGATAAATATTACAGGTTGCCGAGTCAGATTGTGCATGGTATTGGTACAGAAAACGTAGTAAAAGTGAGTGAGTTCAAAAGGGACAGGCCACAGGTCCAGCCAGCCGTCGCTGAAAAACATGTGTTCAGTCACCTCCTGCTGCTGCTGTCCTTGCGGCCTTCCGTTTTCTCTTTCTTTCTTTCCTCTTCGCACTCCCGTTCCTGCGTGACCCGTGGTATGTGTGTATTATCTCCCTCAGTAACTCCTTCAGTAACCCGCCTTGATACGCATTCTCCTTCGGAAAGATTTTCCCCGGCTTCCCGAGAGTGTATGTCTTCAATTCTTCCAGGGACGCAAACAGCTTGACAGGCTTGCCAGTCCTCGCTGAATCAACCAGGTCTACAAGGTTGACATGTGTGTCCCAAACGAACTATTTCGAAGCAACTCAGTGCCACGAATCACGATGACTCGCCTGCAGTAATCAACCACAAACCTTGCGACAGTCCTCGATTGTATCTGGAACAGGATCGATTCGCAGCACATTGCACAAGTTCTGCCAGTTGGAAATATCGTTCCCGTCAGTTCCGAAACGCTCGTTGAATTCCTGAACGAGCGCGTCTTTGAACCCCTCCCGCACCGCACGTCTCTCTGTATCTTCGGGGCTACATTTGAGGGTCTTGATCAGGCGATCATAGTTCTTGTTTGAGGACTGGTTTTCGTTGAATGAGAAGGATGCAAATTGAGCGAAGAACGCGGCGAGGGGCATGTCGTCGCCGGGAGGAGATGGAGTGGGCGTGCGCCTTGCATTGGCTGCATTGGCGGCTTTACGCCTTCTTCGCTATTTTATTTTTCAATAACAAGTCTGAGAGATATGTCGGAGCTTACCTCTGCACCAGAGGGCATAGCAGATGGTGGTGTTTATGGGCAAAAGATGGGAGGAACCCCTGTGCTGCCACATCGCGAACAGACTCTTAAGTAAGGGCGCTCATGACCGTGTGGCATACTCGAGTTGCCGTACCCCACGAAGAACACTGCGAAGAAGATTATCGTCAGCTCGATATAGCAATTGACCCACATTGGACCCACAACTGATGGGGTCGATAGCCCTTTCGATAGCGATGTAATAATGAATGTGCGTGAATCGGCGGCGAGTCAAATTCAAACTCTGGGCCCGCGGAACATCTGCCTGCAACTACACAGCTGTCGCCCAGAAGCCGGGTGTATATGGAGTCTGGACCGACAAATAACGCCTGCGTTGTGATGTTATACGATTATAAACCGCGAAAGTCATCAAACCAGTACTCGCAAACAACATACCACAACTTGAACTGGTATTGAGAAGTTAACAGCAACGGAAACATCATGATCAACCAACACCTTCAGCGTAGGCACGCTCCCACGAACGACGCACTGAAGACGCTTCCCGCACCCACTTACGGCAACGCACGACTTCCTGTACAATTACAGGCACACCATAATTGTATCAGTGTCCATTTGCAGAAGGCCTCGTGCTCGCTGGGTGGCCGTAACAGCTGAGGATACAACTTCTCTGCTGCGACTGCACGGATGCAGTGAGGCAACCAGAATTATGTACGTGGTCCTTCTGATCAAGAAGTGACAAGGGAATGAGCCCTTGTTTCGAGGGCACATGCCCAAGAATATTGATAGTTGACTGTGGGGCCAACGTGATTAGCTTCATTAATAAATATGAAATAAAGATCGAAACCTCGTAGGAAACGCACTGCCAAGTCTCGTCGTTCTTGTGACTCCGAAGTAGATATCATTATGTGGAGTAGTGATGCGTGACGACGAGCAATGTTCTCGGCATCGTATCTCACCTCGCTGCTCTGTAATATCTGGGAAGAATCGTGAAAGAAATTGATCATTGGTGAAAGGAGTACAAGGGAAATATGGCGACCAGCCGCAGCCCAAAGGCGGGGAACTCATGCCCTTGCCAACGACAGAAAGACAGTACCGTGAGGTTGCCGGATTCGATGCGCTCACTCACCGCAGGTACGATTCATTTCACATCACGCTTAGAGATCAAATAGTCAGTATTCTAGTTTCTGGGCACATAAATGTTATTAGTACAAGTTAATATATCGTAGCTGCTGGCACGGCATTCCATACAAAACGCTTGCCTCACTCGTAGATGTTCAACGAATTGAACTCAAAATAAGCATTACTGAATGCGGATGGGTTGTTGTTTACGTAGTCTAACAAAGTATGATGAGATTGTCGAGATACACACTAGAAGAGTTGATACTCACCGACACATGTGGATGGACATCCAGATGCGGCGTAAACTGAACTGCTGCCTGCCCAGTCTCCGCCTACGAAGCCACGTTTGTCAGATTAGTGAAAGTTCAAAGACAACGAGGACCACATACAGAATGTAAGGTTGATGATGATGTTGTGCGCTCCAAAATGAGTGGAGAAATCGCAATAAGTATCGGGAAAATATGCGGCAGGTGTCCCCTTTGAAATTGTGTTCGATTAGTGATACAAAGCCTGTGGTAATAGCGTACCCAATTGCTTGTATTGATGCTTGACCCAGGAGACTTGATGTCGCTTGGAACAGAGCCACTCGTCCTCTCCCAAAAGAAAATCTTGATGTAACTTGAACTCCTTTCTATCGCATACCTGGTTCTCTGAAATTCTAGTAAAGTTAATGACAGACGCAAATTGCATACCAGCCGCCCCCGTTATTGTTGAATTGCGGGCCATAGCTCTTGTTGTCGTTCATCTTGACCCCGCATCCTGCATTGGAATTATCATATGCGTAACAGTCTGTACCATCGACGGTGCTAAATTCAATTTGTATCAGGTAATACCAAATACCCGAGGCTCGATAAATGATCTGACCCCGTCATTGAGCCAGAAGAGGGCATTGTGCAATCTGAAAACTGATTCAATACCGATGATTTTGCCCCTCGAACGTGATCGTACCAGAGCTCGTGTGTAGACTGCATTTATTTGGGGTTTGATCATTGACACCTTCTACGATATCCACTTCGCCCTATGATCGTGAGTTTAACAGAAACCGACGTCGATTGGAGCATACTTCGTTAGGCCAGTCTGCCCCCACTTCCTGTTGTGGATATTAATGAAAGGCATCCTCCTATGAATGCGACAAACCCTGTCAAATTCATAGCATTGTGGCACACTCCGTCAGACGTCAAAACACTGAGATGCTGAGTCATACTGACCCTGACCCGTAGTCAGTTTCAAGTCAGCCAACTACAAGATATTGCACGCACAAATAGCTGGCCATGTTCCGCAACCTTGTGGCATATGTTCAATGTCGAAACTGAATTAAGATTAGTAAATTCTCATCAGGCTTTGCACTGATGCTACAGGTCTGCGTAGACGTACATTGCCACGTGAGTTTCATACTGGGAATTTGACTGAATGCGAAAGGATTTCCTTCCCGAGCCGGAAGAAGACAATGTCGTAGTATGGTCTGCTCGCAGAGTGAGTTTGCCATTAGCCACTGAAACGAGTCCGTCCGCTTCGGCAGTACTCTCGCTGACATAGGTCCTGGGACGGTGGTGTAAATCAGCCTTCAGATACTACAATTTGGAGAATGTCTCACACTCTGCCGTTAGTGGGGTCCGAGATGGCTTGGAAACTAAACGCATCAAGGAAGCTCTGGCCTGCGAGCTGGCTCGTCCTTTGGTACGTCGCACCCAACGTCGTTGTAACAGCGTGGGCCAATATGATGGAGGAAACAAAGTTGACACGCATGATGACTGAAGAATAAGCGAAGTGTCTTCAACCAGTGACTGAGCGGTTTCTGGACCATGTTTTAGCTGCCTTTATAGCAATGAGGACCCATAGCTGATTTGATCGTGTTTCTCGGTCCCCTTACCTGTAAATGGATGGAGAAAAATACATGACAGTGCACGGTCAACATCGCGATGTTATGGAATGATCAGGAGCATGTGCTCCATGGCTTGTGCTCCATGCCACAAAACGCCACTTGATCAGCCAGGATGTGGTTGGTGCTGTTCCGGAATGATATACTCCCAACACTGAACATGGTCGATTATAGCCCGAGCTATAAATAAAGGATAGGCTGAAGTCAAAGTTTGCCAAGTCTCAAAGGTCAAAGACCCAAACAGCTTCGCGAAGTCGGAGCGCCCATAGTATAACAGGGCGGGTGCCTTCAATTTATGTAATTTCTGTGCTCTTCACATAAATCAGCTCGGGCGATCGCACCATGAGCCCATCAGAGCATTGGAAATATCACTTACACCGTCGCACGTTAACTCCAAGTCGTTTCGCGAGTTCCTGTCAAAATCTAAGAAAATAGGAAGAGAGCGTACAAATTTGAGATAGTACCACTGAAGTCGCGCTAGTGGCCGATAACGGCGAATGGTGATGTATATGCATCCTCAAGCTCCGAGAGTGCATATGGACTGATCTTTAGTTGACTTTGATCCTGCCTAGTGCTCTTCGCCTGACTACAGGTGACTGGGGAAGAGTACTGCCAGTTCCACCGAAGAACAATGTTGAAGGAGCACACTTTGGAAATGCGCATGCACCGTTCTACTTCTGCAATAGGTATCATCGAAAATTCCCTGAATCAGATACTCCTCTATCTTGATCACATACTCAATCAAGTGACCGTGTGTGGTATTGCATGTGAATATCAGTTACCATTGAGAGCCAGGCGGAAGAGAGACTCGGAGACAACTCTTGGAGAATGTAACTAAAATATTATATGCAGCACAAACATGTCCAAACACAGTGCAATTGGCCGTAGACTATTGTTGAAAATTGGCCAGCCCAAAAACATGTGGGAAAATTCAAGCAAAACTGATTTTTGACCATATGGTTCCCGCACTCAGTTTCAAATGACCACCTGAGCCAGAAACAAAGTTCGTCGAGCTTGCTTGTCCGCAACTGTAGCCTGCTGATGTGGCACTTGGTCACGACGGCGACATCGAATGTCATCAGATCATGGTCGCGCAGATAATCCTCCGCTTCCCGCCTGTAGGCCAACTCTCCCTACTGAATTATCTCTGCAGATTTTCTACCCAACTTCACCTTTGTCTGGAGAACAATCTGAGGATATTGCGCGGATCTTTGGGCACAAGATCTTTGGTGTGACGGCGAAGGTGACGTCGCAGAAGATGATGGTTTGGTTGTTGTCGAGGTGGCACAATATCTCAGAAGGTCTCTCGGTCACTGATGAGTGCGGGATGTCGTAGCCATTCACCCCAAACAAGAGGAACTGCCCAATGGTGAAGACAACGGTGGTAGCCTGTTGCTCAAGACCCCTAGTTCGTTCCTCGTACTCGTCTTCTCACCACGATCGAGCGGAATCCAGTACCACTCGGCACCGTAAGAAACGGAGCATAGAATCTATGCCAGCACATTCCAAGTACACCTGCCAGTATAAGGGAACCGCTGCAAGCTAGGATTTTGGAGGCAGAGCGAACAAGCACACTAGATTACGCAGGATGTTACAGTGGTAGTCTTATATGATTGTAGTAGGCCTTAATACACGATTCTAAGGGTAGACTCGTGATCAGTCTGACTGCGTCAATTTGAGATGACGAGCTCGAGTATCCGTGGTCATGGTACTAGTATGCGCCAGGCTGGTCATCGTCGAGCCTATTCTAAGGGTGATAGTATTAGCTAGCAATTCCGGCTGTGTTGCAGGAGAAATTGCTTATATTTGATGTTTCAAAAGTTCTGTGTATGAGATAAGTATTACAAGTTGCCGAATCGAAATGCGCATGCTACTGGTACAGAAAACATAGTAAAAGTGAATGAGGACAGGTCACTGCTCCAGCCAGTCTTCGCTACTAAACACGTGTTCACCGTTCAGTTCACCTCCTGCCCTTGGGGTCTTCTGTTTCATCTTTCTGTTTTTCTTCTTCGCACTCCCATTCGTGCCGCGTACCCCATTGTACGTGCCTGTTAGTTCCCTCAGCAACTCTTTCAATAACCTGCCTTGATACGCATTCTCCTTGGGAAAGATTTTCCCCGGCTTCCCAAGAGTGTATGTTTTCAGTTCTTCCACGGATGCAAACAGCTTGACAGGCTTGCCAGTCCTCGCTGAATCAACCAGGTCTACAAGGTTGACATGTGTGTTCCAAACGCACTATATTGAAGCAACTCAGTACCACGGTGGCTCGCCTGAAGTAATCATCCACAAACCTTGCGACACGCCTTGATTGTACTTGGAACTGGAACGATTCGCAGCCATCAGGGAAAACCTCCTTCACGAAATCAAGGTAATTTTAAAAAAATCCAGAGAATTCCTCATAAATAAAAGTAAACGAGATTATTCAACTCCAGTCGGAATTCCTTTGAATTCCTTTGAATTTTCTGATCGATTATCTTGAATTATCTTGAATTCAGTCAATGTCAAGGTACACGAACATCAATTATATTGAAATTAAACGAGAATATCACCACCGAAAGACGTCAAAAAAAATCAGGAGACTCGAAAAAGCGCCAGTATGTACAAACGAAGGTTGATTAATCTTCACCCATTGCATCGAGATCAAGGTAATCACAGGTGTCCAATGAACCAGCGGGCTCCGAGCTTTCTACTGCGCTAATGTTGAATTAGTTAGAGTGCACGGCAAGGACAAATAGTGCGGGAGCAAGACATACCTGACTGCCTTATAGAGACGTGCCATCAGTACGTGGTACTTCTTTTGGCTACCATCAAAGATGCGCGTAAGAGTCGCTTGGTGAGCCCGGTAAACACTGATGTGGAAGGAGGTATTGAATGATTTGACTTGTGTGCTCGAGGGTGGGTTCCCGCTGCTCCAATCCTTCAATATCGCGTAGATCTACAGAAAACATGATGTAGTTAGCAATACAAAATAAACATTATCATAACTGGCACCTACCAGGGTTGCAATCAAACACACCATGGCGACGGGTAGCTCGGGCTCGTCATTGCCATCCAAGACCGAGACAAAATCCTCGCGGGACTGGACCCCGATTGAGTTCTCGCCATCGAAAAAGGATAGACGGATGGTATCGACAATCGACTCGTCACAAAATGGTTGGTCCCCAAGGACCTTCCCCTGGGTAGTAGTTAAGAATAAGACGAACCAAGAGATAAATAACGAAAAACTGAACAGACCTTGGTGTCGGTCGGAAAAATGTACTTGTGGCTCTTGATAAGGTCGTCTACCTTCTCGCCACAGCCTTTCTTGAGTCCAAAACGAGAAACCACAATTTGATGTGCGAGTTTCTTGAGATTGGTACGGAAGGAACTAAGCCGTCCCTCCGGCTTGTAAGGATATTAGTCACGTCCAAATAAGATACAAAAAGTGTACATACCACTCCGGCGAGAGCCACTGCATAATCAAAGTCATGCTTGAACCTCTTTGAGATCGCATATTCCTTATGCTTCCCGGCAGCATTATAAACTGCATCGAGAGCCATCTTACGTTTCTGAGTGATGTTGGGAAATGCGTTGTCGAAGATAGAGGCTTTCTTGAGTTCGAAGACGGCAGTCTTCAACACCTGCTGAATCCGAGTGTTCTGAGCCTTGAGGTTGATAGAGCCGTCTGCTGAGTAGACTAGATCTGTGAATGTAGGCCACGTAAAGGAGTAATCAGACACGTCCTTATCGGGGGCTGGCAGCGCCACATCATTTTGCTCCGAGTCTGCAAATCTGGGCCTCTAGAAAACAGTATGATCATGTGAGACGGAATGATGGGGTGCACTAGTAGTAGAGCACATCACCTCAAGTTCTTGGCGTGCTTCTACTAGTTTGCTCCTTTTCTTCTTGCCTGGCTGTGGTTTCAAGTCGGTGACTGTTGATGAAGGCTCGCGGTAATGAGGCTTGGAACGCTGACTGTCAAGGTCAGACTCGTCTTTGTCAGCAAATTGCAACTCTGAGTCAGACTCGTCAGAAACCGTGACAGCGCTAGAGGCCATAACACCGCTAGAAGTCGACAATGTTTTGCTGGTTTGCGATTGTGCACTGGCAGATCTAGCGACGCGAGGAGGCATGATGTAGGGAATCTTTAATAAAAGGTCTGTCATTTTTCTCATCATTCTCAATGGTGTAACTAATACGACTCACCTCTTTGATCAGTTCCTTCTGGGAGAGTAAGTCCCAATCATCATCTTCTGGAACCTCCACATTATCGTCTGATTTTTCAGAGTCACGATCACTGTCTCCGTATTCACTGACGGAGTCATTATCTTCAATTGACACCGTGGCTGACTTCGGCTTGCAGGCTTTCTTATTGTGGCCTTGACTTGGACCTTGGCTTTGAGCATGACCGTTGACTTGATCCGCTGTTGAGTATCTCTCATACTGATCTGTTTCTGATAGGGTAGTACTAAGCAACTAACCATCTTCTAACTTTACTGCAGGTTTCTTTCGCGCTAACTTGGCTGCCGGTACTGATGGCAGCGCAGTTGCTGTGGGTGCGCGCTTACGAGTATTGGTTGTTGTCTCGTTCCAGACTGAAACAAGGTTTGTCAGTGACCGCTTTCTCCAATGATGCACAACTGTGCATGTACTAACTTTTTCGCTCTAAGGCCTTCACTTTGGATGACCGCTGCAGCGGTTCTTGGTGATGACTGTGAGTTCATTGCATTTTTCTTGCCCTATGGATGTACTCACTCTCCTCTGTATTGCCAGTTTTTTCACCAGCGGACATTTGACTTGCCTGGGCCTTTCTTTGGGTGTTCCGCTTGTGGGTGGCTATCTCTGATGGTGTCGAAGATGGACGGGGAGGCATACTAGTAGTGTTTGCCTTCAGCTGAAGTTGGGAAGGGAAAGGTTGAGACAGTTATGAAAACTTAATGGCGTTTTCACCTCATTTTCAGGTTTGTTTATTGCTGTGCTGTAGGGTCGTCATCTTTTTGTTTCATGATCTAACGTGTTGTGACAGAAATGGCTAGAACAAGCAGAGCGTCTACTAGCTGAATTTCACGCTGCAACCATCAATGGTGCTCCCCTCTCCTCCCCTCTCAGGCTCGGCTCGTCATGTCATCGAAGACTTGTCGTGTCATAGAAGAAGCTGAGGCACGTGTAGCCCATGCTGATAGACAGAGAGACAAGGCAGAAGCATGCAGGCGACAAATTGTACTCGGTTCACAGTGCGCCACCATCATTGTAAGTTTGGTTGTTGCCGTGCTGTCACAATCTAACCTGTTCTGATTTAGCGCGCTGCCAGTGTATGGCTTGGACCGTCTCGCTACTACCCACCACTACCTACCACCACTACCTACCACCACTACCTACCACCTATTTTGTTACCATCTGAATGAACACTTGCCCAGGTTGCGCTAAAAACTTCGAGCATAATGGATATTCGCATCACCTAGGCAAGACCACGAATCCAGCATGCGCAGCCCTATGGCAACATTCTGGTCTTTTTCAGTCAGAGGATGAGGATTCTGACGGTCTTGATGATGGGGCTGACAATGTTGATCCTCGTCATCTAACAGAATTTGCAGGAGACTATTTCGGCCACTACAGTGAACAAGATCTGGAATGGCCAGATGATAACGATGAATTTGCGGAGCCTACTTTGGATTCTGACGGAGAGGAAGAAGATCACGATGCAGAGGTTGAGAATGGGTGGGAACGCCCTGCAGATCCTGTACTGCAGGATATCGATGTGGAAGATATTGAGGAGTCAGATGCGTTGTCACAACCACATGCAGCCGAACGACAAGCAGCGGAGAAAACCCTTGGTCGCCAGCCCACTATCGAGAAATTTCCGCGGCGCCGTGCAGGTGCTCCGATACTTACCTCTGGCACTACGGCTTTTGAGTCTTATAACAATGCTCTGCAAGGTGCAGACAATGTTTGGGCTCCCTTTGCGTCTCGCATAGATTACGAGGTTGCAAAGTGGGCAAAGCTTCGTGGATCGGGCTCAACCGCTTTTTCAGAGCTGCTTGCAGTCGAAGGGGTGAGTTTTCATTTTCTTCGCTCGTGAATGGGCCAACATTTTAACAACGTGTCTATAGCTTCATGATGCCTTAGGTCTTTCATATCGAAACACCCGCGAACTCAATCAAATCATTGACCGACACTTACCATGCAGACGACCTCGTTTCAAACGTGAAGAAATCATTGTTGCAGATGAGGCATTTGATGTGTACTCACGCAATGTCATGGAGTGCATCAAAGCCCTTTATTCAGATCCGGAATTCTCGCAACACCTCAACTACGCTCCTGCACGCCATTATGTTGATGTCGACAAAACGATCCGAATGTATCATGATATCCATACAGGAAAGTGGTGGTGGTCCACGCAGGCAAGTCATTTAAAAATCAATTTGATTCATGTTAAACTTACCACAATATCATTTAGAAAGAACTCGAAGCCAAGAAACCTGGCGCAACAGTTATACCCATCATCCTTTCCTCCGACAAGACGCAGGTCACCATGTTTAGGAACAAATCTGCCTATCCTGTCTACATGACAATAGGCAACATTCCAAAGGAGATACGTCGAAAGCCATCTCGACGGGCGTGGATTCTCCTTGCCTATCTACCAACCTCAAAACTCGAACATATCACAAACAAGGCTGCGAGGCGCCGAACGGCAACAAATTTGTTTCATGCTTGTTTGCGTCACATTCTGGAGCCTCTGAGAGTCCCCGGCGAGGACGGTGTTGCTATGGTTAGTGGGGATGGAGTTGTGCGTCGAGGACATCCTATTGTCGCATGTTATTCCGCTGATTACCCCGAACAGTTGCTGACAACTGGGATAAAATCCGGAGAGTGCCCAAAATGCGATGTCCCGCATGCGGAGTTGGGAAGTCCAGATGTTCCTGTCAAGCTGCGAGACCTCAAGGCAATAGTCGCTGCATTGTCGCTTGTTGACGAGGACTATGACCTGTGGAGACGAGCATGCCAGGAGTGTCGCATTAAGCCCGTCTTCAAACCATTCTGGCTGGATCTCCCGCATGCTAATATATTCCAATCCATCACGCCAGACGTCTTACATCAACTCTACCAGGGTATCGTAAAGCACCTCATCGAGTGGATCAAGGAGGCATATAGCGAAGCCGAGATCGATGCTCGTTGTCGTAGACTTCCCCCAAACCATAATATCCGCCTGTTTCTGAAGGGTATCAGTAACCTCTCACGTGTTAGCGGAACAGAGCACAATCAAATCTGTCGCATCCTGCTCGGTATTGTCATTGGCATACGGTTGCCTGGCAATCTCAATAATGCTCGCCTTACTCGTGCTGTTCGCGCCATCCTTGATTTCCTTTACCTTGCGCAATACCCTTGTCACACGGACGAAACACTGGCACTTCTCGATGATGCCTTAACACGCTTTCACGACAATAAGGACATCTTCCTTGATCTTGGGATCCGCTCGAATTTCAACCTTCCGAAGCTTCATGGCTTCCGTCACTATGTACATATGATCAAAACATATGGTACGACCGACAACTACAACACCGAGTACACCGAACGTTTACACATCGACCTCACGAAGGATGCCTATAGGGCTACCAACCATAAAGACGAGTATAGTCAAATGACACTCTGGCTCGAAAGACGGGAGAAGATTCTATGGCACGACAACTTTGTCCGATGGCGTCTCGTTGGTGATCTCGCCCCGCAAGAAAAGTTACCTCCAGACATGGATTATCGTCGGGCAATCAAGATGACTAAACACCCGACCATCAAGCGTGTCCAGTTGGACCGCATTGTGCGGGAGTACGGTGCCACATTTTTCACAGCAGCATTGGCTCGTTACGTTGTCGGGAGAAATCAACCGGGTTTGTCTGCAGCACAACTGGAACGAGAGGCTGCTCATATCATTCTTCCCTTTGATACTGTGGCTACATTCCACAGGATCAAATTCAACACAATCAATGCTCACGGGATCCAGGACTCGAGTGTCACCGTGGATTCTGTCCATTGTCAACCGTCACACGAGGACAAGAGAGGACATATGGTCCCTGCACGTTTTGACACTGTTTTGGTCAACGAAGGGGACGGTGGGATAACGGGTGTCGATGGTGTGTTTTGTATAGTGCATTGAACTTACTAGTCGCTAATCTGACTCGACCACTAAAGGTTACCGCGTTGCGCAAGTTCGTGTCGTCTTTACGCTAACACATCAAGCTTCAAATGTGTTATTCCGCGCTGGACCTGCGCAACCACCCACCCACCTTGCTTATGTGGAATGGTTTACACCATTCCAGCAACCAGAATCACACCATGGGTTGTACAAAGTTGGCCGCTTGATTCGTCATGGAGAGCGTCTGGCAAGTATCATTGATATATCAGATATCCGTAGGAGCATTCATCTTATACCTAATTTTGGCGCAGCGGCACCTCGTGAATGGACGAGTAGCACCGTTCTGGAGTGCTGTTCCACCTTCTTTGTAAACTCGTTCAGTGACCGACACGCTTATTTAACTATTGTCTGAGCTTTACAATGAAATCTGTTGAAATACCCTCGAATACGAGTAATTTACCGAATTTCCTAGATTTTCATGCGAGTTTGTGAAATTAAATGAATTTCTCAAAGGAGCTTTTCCCTGATGGCACATGACACAGGTTCTGCCAGTTGGAAATATTGTTCCCATCAGTTCCGAAGCGCGTGTTGAATTCCTGAACGAGTGCGTCATTGAACCCCTCCCGCAACACACGTTTCCCCGGAGAGTCTTCGGGGCTACATTTGAGGGTTTTGATAAGACGACTGAAGTTCTTGTTTGAGGACTGGTTTTTGTTGAATGAGAAGGATGCGAATTGAGCGAAAAACGCGGCGAGAGGCATGTCGTCGCCGGGGGATGGAGTGGCTTGCGTGCACCTTTGTTGCTGTTTTTCTTTCAAAAACAAGTCTAAGAGCTCGAGATATGATCTCGGAGCTTACCTCTGGACTGGAGGGCATAGTAGATGGCAGGAGCCTCTGTGCCGTGCAGCCACATCACGGACAGACTCTTATGTAGGAACAATAATCACTGCGTGGCTTACTCGAGTTCACGTACCCCACGATGAACCCTGCAAAGAAGATCGTCGTCAGATGACAATTGACCCACATTGGACCCACAACTGATGAAATCGATAGCCCTTTCGATAGCTATGGAATAATGGATGCGCGTGAATCGGTGGCGAGTAGAGTTCAAACTCTGGGCCCGCGGAACACCTGCCTGCAACTACACAGCTGTCGCCCAGAAGCTGGATGTATATGGACCGACGAATAAGGCCTGCTTTGTGATGTTATACGATTCTCCACTGCGAAAGTCATCAAACCAGTACTCGCAAACAACATACCACAACTTGAACTGGTGTTGAGAAGCCGACAGCAACGTAAACATCATGGTGAACCGACACCTGCAGCGTAGGCACGCTCCCACGAACGACGCACTGAAGACGCTTCCTGCACCCACTTACGGAAACGCACAGCTTCCTGCACAATTACAGGCACACCCTAATTGTATCAGTGTCCATTTGCAGAAGGCCTCGTGCTCACTGGGTGGCTATAATAGTTGAGGATACAACTTCTCTGCTGCGACTGCACGGATGCAGTGAGGCAACCTCAGGCTGAATTATGTACGAAACATCGATAACTGACTGTTGGGCCAATGTGATTAGCTTCATAAATTGAAAAAACACCAATCGAAACCTTTCGGGAAACGCACCAAGTCTCGGCGTTCTTGTGACTTCGAAGTAGATAGATGTCACTATGTGGAGTGGTAATGCGTGAAGACGAGCGGTATTCACGGCATCGTATCTCACCTCACTGGTCTGTAATATCTGGGAAGAATGGTGAAAGAAATCATTGGTGAAATGAGTACAAGCGAAATATAATGACCCTCCGCAGTTCAAAGGCGAGGCACTCCCCTTGCGAACTATAGAGACAGTATCGCGAGGTCGCCAGGTTCGATGCGCTCACTCACCACAGATACGATTCATTTCATAACGCACTTAAGAGATCAAAATAGTAAATATTCTAGTTTCTGGGCACATAAATGTTGTTAGTACAAGGTAATACATCGTAGCTGCTGGCACGGCATTCCATACAAAACGCTTGCCTCACTTGTAGATGTTCAACGAATTGAACTCAAAATAAGCTTTATTGAATGCGGATGGGTTGTTGTTTACGTAGTCTGACAAAGAAGGATTAAGGTTTTCGAGATATGCACTAAAAGAGTTAATACTCACCGACACATGTAGATGGACATCCAGACGCGGCGTAAACTGAACTGCTGCCTGCCCAGTCTCCGCCTATGAAGCCACGTTTATCAGGTTAGGTGAAAGTTCAAAAACAACGAGGACCACATACAGAATGTAAGGTTGATGATGATGTTATGCGCTCCAAAATGAGTGGAGAAATCGCAATGAGTATTGGGAAAATATGCGGCGGGTTTCCCCTTTGAAATTATGTTCAGTCAGGGATTCAAAGCCTGTGAGAATAACGTACCCAATTGCTCGTATTGACGCTTGACCCAGGAGACTTGACATCGCTTGGAACAGACCCACTCGTTCTCTCCCAAAAGAAAATCTTGATGTAACTTGAACGCCTTTCTATCGCGTACCTGGTTCTTTGTTATTGTGGCAGTGCTAAGCTGACATGAAGTGCTCACCAGCCGCCCTTCTTGTTGTTGAATTTCGGGCCATAGCTCTTGGTGTCGTTGATCTTGACCCCGCATCCCGCATTGGAATTATCATATGCGTAACAGTCTGTACCATCGACGGTGCTAAATTCAATTTGTATCAGGCATCACCAAATACCCGATACTCGATAAATGACCTGACCCCGTCATTGAGCGAGAAGAGGGCATTGTACAGTCTGAAAGCTGATTTTAGCACCGATGATTTTGCCCCTCGAAAGTGATCTTACTGGAGCTCGTGTGTAGACTGCATTTATTGGGAGTTTGATCATTGACACCTTCTACGATATCCACTTCGCCCTGTGATTGTGAGTTATAACAGAAACCGACATCGATTTGAACATACTTCGTTAGGCCAGTTTGCCCCCACTTCCTGTTGTGGATATTAACGAAAGAAATTATCATATGAATGGGACAAACCCTGTTAAATTAATAGCATGTGATGCACTCCGTCAGACGTCGAAACACTGAGACGTTAAGTCATACTGACCCTGACCCTTAGTCAGCTTCAAGTCAACCAACTACAAGATATTGCACGCACAGATAGCCGGCCATGTTCCGCAACCTTGTGGCATATGTTCAATGTCGAAACTGAATGAATTAGTAAAAATCTCATTAGGCTTTACACTGATTCTACAGGTCTGTATAGACGTACATTGCCACGTGAGTTTTGTACTGGGAATTTGACTGAATGCGAAAAGATTTCCTTCCCGAGCCCGAAGAAGACAAAGTCGTAGTATGATCCGCTCGGAGCGTGAGTTTGTCATTAGCCACTGAAACTAGTCCATCCGCTTCGGCAGTACTCTTGCTGACATAGGTCCTGGGATGGTGGTGTAAATCAGCCTTCAGATACTACGATTCGGAGGGTGTCATACACTCTGCCGTGGGTGGGGTCCGAGATGGCTTGGAAACTAAACGCGTCAAGAAAGGTCTGGCCTGCGAGCTGGCTCGTCCTTTGGTACGTCGCACCCAACGTTGTCGTAACAGCGTGGGCCAATATGATGGAGGAAACAAAGTTGATACGCATGATGACTGAAGAATAAGTGAAGTCTTCAACCAGTGACTGAGCGGTTTCTGAGCCATTTTTACTGCCTTTATAGCAATGAAGGCCCATAACCGATTTGATCACGTCTCTCGGTCCCCTTTCCTGTAAATAGAGAAAATACTTGACAGTGCGCGGTCAACATCGCGATGTTATGGAATGACCAGGAGCATGTGCCCCATTACCTGTGCTACATAGCACAAAACGCCACTTGATCAGCCAGGATGTGGTTGAGAACGATATACTCTCAACACTGAACATGAACAATAATAGCCAGGGCGATGGATAAAGGATAGGCTGAAGTCAAAGTTTGCCAAGCCTCAAAGCTCAAAGGCTCAGGCAGCTTCGTGAAGTCGGAGCGCCCATAGTATAACTAGGGCGGGTGCCTTCAATTTACGTAACTTCTGTGCTCTTAAAATGAATCAGCTCGGGCGAACGCCGGGCCCACCAGAGCATTGGAAATATATCACTTACACCGTTGCACGTTAACTCCAAGTCGCTTCGCAAGTTCCTGTCAAAATCCAAGAAAATAGGAAGAGAGCATACAAATTTGAGTTAGTACCACTGAAGTTGCGCTAGTGGCGGCTGAAAACGGCGAATGGTGATGTATCTGTATCCTCAGGCTCCGACTCGGAGTGGATATGGGTTGATCTTTACTTGACTCTGAATTTACCAAGTGCTCTCCGTCTTATCACAGGTGACTGGGGAATAGTACTGCCAGTTCCACCGAAGAACGATTTTGAAGGAACACACTTTAGAAATGCACATCATGCACCGTTCCACCTCTGCCATAATTATCTTCGAAATTTCCAGAACCAGATATTCCTGTATATCTTGCTCAGGTACTCGATCAAGTGACCGTGGGTGGTATCGCATGTGAATATCAATGACCATTGAAAGTGGGTTGGGAGCAAGGCGAAAGAGGGAAGACAACTCGTTACTCTTGGAGAATGTGATGGAGCATAAACATGTCCAAACACAAGTACCGCCACAGGAGATCCATACGTGGCGCCTCAATTGATCTACTAGTGAGGCGCAAGGAGCAAGTTACTCGTTACGCAATATTGCGTTCCCTCGAGCTTTCTTATGTCGTCTTGATTTCGTTCTAGTGTGCCAGCGCAAATGAGGGACGTCACAGCCGAGAGCCCTTCTTCAGAGACACCCTGATATGCATCAGATCATCTCGCCAACTTGAAAGTGTTTGGACGGTGCTGAGGGATCTATGTTGTGGAGGATCTTAATATCAGATTGTACAATAATTGTCACAATGTCTTGCAGCCCGCAGCCATGACAAAATTTACATTATATATTCCCTACGTGTTAACAATCATTTGTTGTAAGTATATCATACGTCACCGCCAGATAACACTTGTGTATGCTCCTGGAACACAATCGTAGCTATGTTGGTTCCTTCCTCGGAGTTGGCCACGAGCTTAGCGTGATATTCTCGAACGCTAAGGATGAGGCGTGGCCCTACCATAAACATCTGCACGGGTGTGACAAGTTGAAGAATGCCACAATAAATTTGAGCTCCCAGGGAAGATGAATCCTGGAGAAAAATGTGGTTGGTCAAATGCAGATTGAGTCGCATAGATCGGCATACCAAGACCTTTGGAGACAGCAAGCCAAGGTTAAAGCAAGAAACAGCAGCAAAGCTAGCATGTACAGAAAATAAGCGGAGAGAGATGATGACAATCAAATCAAACAAGCTTACGCTGCAAAGTAAAGTATATGGGTTTTGATCAACACCATGAAACAATCTCCGACGGTCCATCCTGTCGATGGTGGTTGCAGTTCACGGAAGTGTTTCACAGCAATCCAGACTGCAAAACACAGTGCGAGGACCTCCCATATCGTGGCGAGTATCCAAACCTCGGCCATCAGACGTCGCTCGCCTCCATTGAGCTCATAAACACATTGATATGTGCCAAAGAGGATGAGTACATCTGGTATTCATTGCATGAGCCTAATGCGCTTAAGTCTTTCATTCATAATCAAAGCTTACCGACTGAAACAAAGCTGCTTCCTATTGCGACCATCACTCCGCAGGCGATCGTGACAGCAAGGGAGGTTACAACAAGAAAGATTAGCACCTTTCTAGACCGCTCGTACATGGCATGCAACCGAACGATCAAGATGACTTGCATTTGATTTCAGCCAATTCAATTCAACTGAGACCGTAGCTGAATCACTCACCTGCCAGCAAGGGATTTACAACGAAAGACGCCCACATAAGTACGAAATTCATAATATTGCCTGAAAAAACCCATTAATGATGAGCATCACAGGCCTGTGCGTTTCAACAAAACTCACAACTGTTTCAGTCAACGTATTGAAAAGTGCTCGAGAATCTCACTCACCTCTAACGTGGAAGTATAGTTAGGTTGGCAGGACCGCAGCAGTGCAGAATACTCACCAAGTCTGTCTTCAAGACTCCTGGAAGACCTACTGCATGTCACCAGTCAGAAGAAACGAATGCAGTGCATTATGCCGTGAGGGGACATACATAGCATGTTGATACTGATTGTGAGAGATGGCTTATCAGCTCAGAGTCGACTTGATAGCCTTGCAAACATACACAATGTATATTATTCCAACGCAGCGCACCTAGAATATTTCTGTCAGGACAAATTGCCAAGTGCCCTTACGACATGAGATACGTACGCTGATGTATAGAACAGTCATAAGCGACCTGCGTTGCCTCTGCCCGAATTAACTATTTTATTTTATGATATGAAGCTGCTCACCCAGACGAACTCAAACTAAAGAAAACAATTCAAGTGTAAATACTGCTCCAGCATTGGGATCAACCTACCTCTTGGCCGAATGTCAGTGCTGGAGAATATTATAAGTGACATCAACAATTCCCTGATATCAGTAAGAAATCTTGCTCACCCCAGTCATATACCACGACAGTGGACGATGCAACTGCGAAACCACGGTCAAAATTAGAGCGAGATATATCACCGACATCATCCCAATCGCTCCCCACGAACCTATAAAATAGCTAGAAACACGATACATATTGAATGACCACGAACTGGGGTCACTTAGGATCAGGGGCATACTGCAAGCGTATCGTCAGTGAGTAGCGAACTTGGTGGACGTATAACAGGCTAGATATGCCACCATCTAGCGATTTATCGGTATTAAATTATGCGGTGAAGGTCCGGGCCTTAATTAAGTTAAGTTGCCTTGGCTTCTTGTTCTTGCCACACTCGTCCTAGTGCAGGGGTAACGTTCGCGCGGCCATCAGTAAAATTACCAAAGTAGTCATCAACTGGTAGACTGGCTTGCCTCATTGTCCTGTGACTTCGGGTTTGGTCGTAGGTCAGTGTGATCTTGCCCTGCATTGTTACCATAATCGACGATTGCGGAACTCTATCTACGGATTTTGCCATAGTTCAGGAGGGCCCGGCTTTAATCGCCAGTCGAGGGGCAAAGCATCATGATCCGCGTGGCCAACGACCACAGCAAAGTGGATTTGAAGATCGGGGTTGGCAGCCGTTGGCTTAATTTGTTCTTGTTATTCATGTTCGTCGTATTCGAGGTACACCACATCTGGCAGGCGCTTATTCTCATTATTACAGCAACTGCGCTCGGCCGTGCTAATCCCCGACTCCAGTTAATCATGTTCCTTGCAAAACCAGACAAAGTTAACATACAGCAATGTTCTGTGATCTGACATTTTCTTGCTAGTGTGCACAATGTACCGTACTGAGCGTAGTTATGCACATTCTCAAGCACTACAACTGCGTCCAGTGTTCTTGAGGGATTAGAAGCCAGGAACCTTCGATATGTCATCTTGAGCAGCCGATATGTTCACCGTGACGAAATGACGACGCTAGAACACGAATTCATCGAGGAGAGACGGGTCATCATAAAAGCAACGCACGTGCTGGGAGACCAGTACCTTGAATGTTTTGACTCGAATTCTTTTTGGCAACCAATACGTACGGTATGAATACCTCATGACAACCTCATGACAATCATATTGCAAAGAGGTACTTCGTCTGAATAAGCAATTGATACTGTGTTTGGGTATGTTTATGCTTGTATATCTTCTCTCGCTCAACTTCATCAAGCTTGGCAGTGACACTCAGGCTGGACCGCACTTTGCGTCCTATACTTTCGAGCGAATGGCATGAACAAGTTCTGGTACAAAGTCACAGAGTCGCAGCAACAAGATGCGACGGACCTCTGCGAACGCCGAACAGTGGACCGCTTACAGTTGTTACTCATGAATCGAGTCACCACTTGACGCAATCCATTATCCCATTATCTGGCCGACCTTTGGGTGCATGAGCTGTGCACACGTAAGATATCCTCTCTTACTTGCACTAATTGGTGCACTTGTCTCCCACATTTACGCCTACAAGCTCGCTTTGCACATGAAGTGTTTGTAAATTGTGGGTCCATACGTGGCGCCCTAATTGATCTACCAGTGAGGCGTAAGGAGTAGCCTTTCCCATGATCCGGGAAACATTGGAGCAGGCGTTGACTCGCCCTCACCCTGCGAACAGGGGATGATTGAATGCTACTAGTACTACATCCAGACCTTCTCTTCCGGCTAACCACCACAAATGTCGCCAAACACTCTAGCCACCTCGCCCACACCCCTAGAGGCCAGGGACCCCTAATAACATGAGGCAATTCAACCGCTCCGTAATATAAAGGCCTCCCAGATCCCACTATATTCCCACTTGCAGTACTCACTACGACATGTCATCGTCCTTTAGGGTGTGCTACAATTATGCACAGACCGGTAGCTGTCGGTTCGGCTCCCAGTGCAGGTTTGCGCATGCCGAAGGGATCGAATCTACTATTGATGTAGGTCAATATAGCCGCCTTCAAGTTCACAGACAGGCTAAGACATCGTATATTTAGAGCAATGGGCTCGGGACTGTGCATGAACGCTCCCGAACATATACTCAGACACCTCTAGACGATTTTTTCGCAAGTTATCCCGAGTTCGAATATGACCCGTCCGCATCAGCTTCACTGGAGTTTTACCGGATGTGCGACCAATTCAACTGGGATAGAGAAGACGAGGAGAAAGAAAAAGCCTCCAGCGATTTCAAGGACGCCCTTGTTCAGCAGTTCAACCATATCTACGGCACGGACGCGGATGATCTCACCTCATGGCGCACTTTATGCCAGGTCGTCCGCATTTCCCCGATTCCTGAGAGCCTCATGTCATGCCGCGAGGTAGAAGCTCAATTGCTCTCCGCCTGCGCTATACTGACAAATGTGTCCACATTTAGGCGGTCAAAGCCACTCATGTCAACATAGTTGACTTGGTCGATACGGAGGGGACCGGGGAGCCAGTGACGGTATTCGTCTCTGAGGTGAAACTGAGCGAGTATACGAAAGCGACGGGAAAGTTTTTTCCAAGAGAAAACGCACACGCTGGTGGTCTCCTAAGGTACCTACTCCGCCGTATTATGCAACCCAGACCAGAACGCGTATCTGGGTCTAGTCGGAAGACACAGAGCAGGCGTAGGCGTCACTAAACACCATTTCACAATCCTTACCATGCTATTCCTGCCCATGTAGGTGTCGTTGCAATGGCTACAGTTGACTTCAACTCAGTTTTGTGGTGCATGAGCACATTTTCGGAATTCTCAGATACTAGCGATAGCAACCACTTTTTAGAGGTTTCGTGAGCTATGGATGTACGAGTTTGTATCTCTCATGTAGTAAGGGAAAGTATTTTCGCTGAATGTTGCGGGATGATGCCGAAGTCGCTCCAGGCAATACTTTGCTCCAGAAACACACGACCAGTCACCTCCTGCCGCCGTAGTCGCGCTGTGCTTTTTCTTCCTTTTCTCTTCACACACTCATTCCTACGCTACATGAAGAAATTCCTCCAGCAAAGGTCTCCCATATTGACACGCGTATCCCAGTCACGCAGCACAAGTGGCCCGATATCACAACGACTTGACGACGAGGATCATACATCATACACAAGCCTTGTTCCGACTGGAACAGGAACAATTTGCAGTCCACAACACACAATCTGCCAGGACTAGCGAGATCGTTCCTGTCAGGTCAGAAACAGGTATTGAATTCCTGCACGATGGCGGCGTTCTTGCACTCCTCGCCCGCCGCCTACCTTCCCACGTCGGTTGACATTGAATGAGAACTTGGCCGCGACAGACACGGTAAGCGGCGTGTCGTTGACGGGAGGTGGATTGGGCACGTGCTTTGTACGATTGAATGATCTTGCTTCGAGATATATCACAGCTCACCCCTGCACCAGTGGGCACAGTGGATGAAGAAATGTAGGAGATGCAAAAAAAACTGGCTACGATGGAGCTTTTCAAATTGTGCACCGTACCCCTTTTCGTATTGGCAGCTAAGTACCCTTCAAAGTGCTTCTCACTGAGGGCGGGCTCGTAGCGGCAGTCTCCCCTGCAGATTATAGACGACAGAGCAGCTTCAAAGAACGTGCTGGCAGGATCCAGATGCCTATGGTCAATTCTCCGCTCATCACCCGAAACCAGGCCGCCGGTGACCAGACTACTGCAGCCCGCGGACATGAATTGTTGTCGGCCTCCGAACATCGTCCCGGTCGAGCGACAAAATATCTTATCACACTGACAGCAGTGTTTTAAGCACACGAAATCCCACAGTCTATTAAATTTCAAACTCTTTATCAACGATCTAGCTCTTTACGTGCTTTCAACTGTAAACGAGACCACGATGGCACCGCTGACGATCCTTGTCGCTTCATACACCGACTCGATCTACACGTTGTCATTTGATCCAACACCACCAACAGGATCTCCGACACTTGATCTCCTCGCTCGAACACCTGTTGGATACCGTCCGTCATGGATCGCATCTCATCCGTCCGATAAATCCCTCATATATACAGGGCTCGAACAGACAGATGGAGAGGTCGTCGCGATCAAGTATGGAAGTGGTGGAACCGTCGAGGGAGGAGACGTGGTAGCCAGGGCCAAGAGCGGTGGCGCAGACCCTTGCACCCTTCTTGTCACGGAGGACGAGCTTATCATTGGAAACGTAAGTCCCCACGACATCAACTCCCGCATTTCTAAGCAATGAATCTATGCCTTTCCTTGCACTCGCACCTGTACGTAGTACAATTCGGGCACAATTGCAACCCTTCCGATATCGACATCTGCCCCTTACATACTCTCACCGAACCCATGGACGCTTTCGATGCCCTTTGAACATGTAGGTCGAAACAAAGCTCGTCAATCGTCATCCCACCCCCATCAAATCATCTTCAATCCACTGAACCAAAAGGAGAAAGAGCTCCTGATCCCGGATTTGGGTGTAGACAAGGTCTGGAGACTCACCAAACGAAGCGATGGCAAGTGGTCAATTTGCGGTCATATTGACTTTGGAGCAGGAGGTGGCCCGCGACACATCGCAGCTCGAGGTGGGTCATTCACCTTGATTTCTGAAAACATATTAATTGTTACAAAAGGAACTACACTTTACACGCTACTGGAGCTGACCTCAAAGCTTGCTGTCCACGCTTTCCCTCCGCTTCCGGCGTCCCCCACTCATCTTACATCTATCTTCACACTTTCCGCACCACTGCCAGTGCCGGATAACATGATCGCAGCGGAAATTCTGCTACCCGAACCCAACGCATCCTTCCCTGGGACGTTCATCTACACGTCCAACAGAAACGACCCTAATCCAGAGGGTGACACTATTGCCATATTCTCTCTCGCCGCCGGAGAGGGCCAGCCAGAATTGGTGAACGAAGTGCGTACTGGGCTAAACCATGTTCGGGGGATGGAGTTTGGAGGTGAAGATGATAAGTATCTGGTTGTAGGCGGCGTAGAAGGTGGCGGAGTGAAGGTATTTGAGAGGATTGACGGTGGCAAGGGACTCGAGGAAATTGCGAAGCTCAGTGCAGACGTTGTAGGATGTCCCACTGGCTTCTTGTGGTATTGAGAAAGTATCGTGAGGTCACGACGTAAACCGGTGGACTTAAGTCTGCTCACCAGCTGGGGCGCGTGTAAGGTTATTTATGGTGTCTGCAACATCGGGCCCAGGATGCCAGTTGGGCAGTGTATGTATGATTGCTATGTAGTGTCGAATGAGTTTGTAGGGACTTGTACATCGCTCGTGAAAGAAAGCGGATGTGATGGTGACTATGATGATGACAACCATGATCAGAAGATTGAAGATCGAAGGCCAGCAAATGTCACAAATGGTATATAGTACCACGGAGGAGCATATTGCTGGCAGGGAAACTCCCAATGACGTGTCCGTAACACAATCAGAGACTCTGGTAGACATTTGATGATGCCAATACAAGAGGAACCACTGCGCATGCGTTGAAGTAATGCAGTCCCAGACCTTATCTGGTCCTAAAGTAACAGACGACTGTCAGCATCAATCTATCAAAACACGTTCGCAAGTGAAGCAATGAATAAATGCAAGCAATTCAGAGAGAAGATAACACCCTCACTCATACTAGTATGAGCAAGAATGGATCATGCACGAGCGTACAAAGACCCCGTGTCAACTGGCAAGTGCCAAATCGATACAACGGCTTCATCAGATAAAATAACAGAACTGAAAATAGTGATCGCGGAAAGAAATACTCACGAACGTCATGCAATCCCGTTACGCAAAGTTCCGTGTATATGTGGCTGAACTTGAAGCTTGAAGCTTCGAAATGGTGCCTGTCAGCGCGCTACGAGCCGGAAATGGTGGCTGGTGAGCGCCCGTTAGAGGAGTGAGGCATTT